>NC_087349.1:50389456-50695012 GCF_030014295.1 Loxodonta africana | reverse complement strand
CTAACGATCAGACTCAAAATTTAAAAACATCGCATTAAATAATCTTTAGAGAGTAAAATCACATTGATGGTTGCATCAGTGCATATATTTACTTGAGTTTTGTTCTACTATTTGTCAGTGTTACTGAATGGATCCTTGTTGCTGTTTTGGACAAGATAGTTCTTTGTTGTACGAAGTCTCCTCTGTACTACAGGATATTCAGTGACCAAAATCCTTGCCCACTAAATGCCAGAAACATCCCTCAGTTAATGACAACCAGAACCACTCCCACACATTTCTAAAATGTGGGGAGGAAGAGTGTTGTGTTATTATTTCCCCTGGTTGAGAACTCATATGTAACAACTGCCTAAGGACAGTATGTGTCCAATTAGGTTATTTATATATGGCATTTGTAGAAATCAAGCCAATAGTATTGGAGAGTATGAGAGAGTAATTAGAGTGGTAAAATATAAATTAAATCCATTAGTTCATTGATTGGTTTATTTATCGCCAAACAATTGTGTCCAAGAGCCTATAAGACTCTCGTTGCTTGCTTTCAAGAACTGAGAAAACTTTGGATCCCAACTCAATCATTTACTAACTGGACCTTAAATTCCTCAGCTTTAGTATGTGAATAACACCAAATTATCAGTGCTGTTGTAAGAAATATGTGAGAAAATATATTGAAAAATATATGGCACATTGACAAGCACATAGGTGTGGATGAATAAATATATACTTTTAAAAAAATGAGATAAGGAAGAAAAAATCTACACATGAAGAAATAGCTAACAAAGCAAGCAAATCTATGCCAACAGGCTGAACAGTCCTCCCAATGACAAGCGCTATCAGTACTCAGGAATCCCTGGGTGGTGCAGATGGTGAAAACACTTGGCTGCTAACCAGCAGGTTGAAGGTTTGAATCCAACCACAAGTGCCTCAGAAGAAAAGCCTGTTGATCTACTTCCAAAACTCAGTCATTGAACTCTATGGAGCGCAATTCTACTCTGACACACATGGAGTCACCATGGCTTGGAATCTACTCTTGGAAGTTGGTTTGGTTTATCAGTGCTTAAATTATCTTCTCTTGTGCATCACCACTCATATGAGGGGAGACAATGAAAATATTTTTGGAAACTTATTTGCATTAAAATGTAGAAAGGACTACTACTTCCATTTTTATGCTCGTTGCTGAAGAATATGATTAACAAAGCATCCTGCTCTTGCCTACGAAGTCTACTCAAATGGTTATTAACATCAAAAAAAGCGCACTGGTGCTCAAGTACCCTCCTGCCTCATGGAAAAATAAGGGATGCAGGACTTACTTCTTAAGGAAATAATGTGAACAATTTTTCTTTTTCTTCATAAAGGATATTTTCTAATACTCAAATTTATACCCATGAATTTGATGTGAACATGTTACTAAATTAAATGCAAAAATATAAAAAGTGAAGTAACTATTATTTTGAGTTAATTAAATGCCTAGTTGTAAATGAAAAATGGGGGGAGGATGAGGTATGGTTTACAGAAGAAATTATTTTTCACAATTTCCAATGATCAGAGAGAGGCCAGTTTTTTTGTTGTTGTTTTTCATCTTTGCCTATCTGAAGTTTGTAAGGAGCCCTGGTGACACAGTGGTTAAGCATCAGGTGCTAACCAAAAGGTCAACAGTTCAAATCCACCAGCCACTCCTTGGAAACCCTCTGGGGCAGTTCTACTCTGTCCTATAGGGTCGCTCTGAGTAGGAACTGATTCGACAGCAACTGGCTTTTGAAGTTTAAAAAACTTCATCTCAAAATGTACTATTTCCATTTCTAGGAGGATAAGAGAACCTATGTTGAAGGAAATTGTTAAGGAATGTGTCTCATATTGGTGAAGGGAGAAACTCTAGTATAAAGTCATTCCCAACAACACATTACTATTAGGCCTCTGGAAGTATTTTTTACCAATTTATCATCATTAATTATTTCAGTGTTCTATTCATTACAGGTCTTTTCATATGGCTTCAAGCTATTTTCTCTAAAATTGTTGTAAAAACAGGACATCACCTCTGTTCCATATGGAGAGCATTGGAACCAGAAATTGAGAGGGGTCTCACAGATCTCAGCTATCATATCAGTTTTCAAGGCCTGTCAGATAAAGGACAGACTTAAAAGGATCTTAAGGTCTTTTTTAAAAGTAAATAAATACTTGCATCTTATTTGTGAAGCAATTCTATTCTACTGTCATACAAATGTAAAAAAGGGAAAAGAAGGAAAAGAAATACAGAAAAACTAGGTAAGACTTGTGCTAAAAATTGAACTACAAGTTATCATGACCCAAGAAATTGTGTGTTTGTGTGTCTATTTTTTTTAACAGTCACAAAACTTTTATGAAGAATAAGTATAAAGCTCATAATGGCCATAGGGTATAATAAAAGTAGAAGTCCTGGTGGCACAGTGGTAAAGAACTATGACTACTAACCAAAATGTCAGCAATTCGAATTGACGAGACATAAACAATTTAAAATATAAAGATATGTTATACTACTCTTGAAAATTAGATCTAGATGTATACAATTTTGGGTGGATTAAAGTATGTAAAAAGAAGTCCTTTAACTGTGCTTTTTTTTATTGATTTCAATTTTTTAAAAATCTGTTTTATTAAATGAGAGCACAAGTGTCTATAGAATTTGGGAATGTTGAAGCACCGCTGGAAGAGGTGGAGTGGTGGCAGAAAGGATGACAAGGTAGTGGGCTAGTGTAAAGGTCAGAGCACTTTGGTCAGGCAAAATGATCCCACTTGGGAAAGAAAGCTGATCTAGTGCTCCTCAGAGACACACTGATATATTGATATGTCCCCAGAGCATTCTACTATAATAGGCAGAGCCATTTGAGAGAGCCTTCAGAGACACTTTTATTTTATCTACCTATGGCATGGACACATTTGTTGAATTCTTTCTTCCTAATATCTTTATTAAATAGAGAAATTCTGCTGAAAGTCTTAGGTCAGAGCAATACAGAATGAATCAATACTTTCTAGTAGATATTTTTGTGCTAATAGGAGATAATTGCTAAATATAATTAGAATTCATCCTTTTCTGCATAAGGATGGTGAACAAATCATGGGTAATGAGAAATAGCAGATACTTTACACACGTTTCAGCTACACATTGTATCTCCCCTTTATCTAACTAAGCACAGGGTGGCCTGAGTGGTATACGTCAACTTCAGGCTACCATGTTTCATCCTGAACACATTCTTCGTTTTAATTTAGGTATGTTAAAGGCAAGGGCTAAAAGGAAGTATTGCTTTCAAGTTTTCAGACAATGTAGAACGAGACAGAAACCACTTATCCTTTGGATGTCAACAGGATTTTGGTTATGGTTAATATAAATACTTGATGTGTTTAAAATTCCAAAATAATTTGTAAAGCAGAAGTCTTTTTTCCCCCCTCACAGGTACAACATCATTAGAGTATCTTACTTTCAAGGACATCTCTTAATTTTAAAAAAACATCATCATCACTTTCCAGGGCATAAAAGACTATCCGTGAGTTTTCGGTTAGCTTAAGGAATTTAGGGAAATGTATACTATTGACACCTCCTTCTCACCCATGCTCCACAGATAATCTCCAAATCAAACTAGCTCTTTCTTTTGTGTCTTCACCTTGGCAAAGAGTGCCCCTTTGCATGCAGTCTCTCCATACAAAACTTGGAAGTTAGTCTTGATCTCTTTATTTTTCAGACATCTTCCATAGCTTATGTTTCCAACTTTGTGGGGTCTACTTTCAGCTTATATCAGAAATCTACCTATTATTTTTTCAATCTCCTTTGCCAGGATCTTAGTTTAGGCTCTCAACCCTTATCTTTGTATCTCTGGACAACCTTCCATGAGCAAGAAATGAGCCAAGAAAAGTGTGCAGCCTCACTACAGACATTGCCAAAGGGGATAATGGAAAAGTAAAGGTGGTGAACAAAAGATATCTTCCAGGAGAATCACAACCTATTTATGAGCCATCTTGACCTTCAGGGTAGGGAGCCTTCACAGTGATCACTTACTGAGGTATCAGAATAGCTATATTTCTGTGAAGCCAGCATAATTCTGATACCAAAACCAGGCAAAGACATCACAAAAGAAGAAATTACAGACTGATATCTCTCATGAATACAGATGCAAAAATTCTAACCAATAGAACTCAGTATCACATCAAAAAAAATACTCCATGACCAAGTGCGATTCATACCAGTTATGCAAGGATGGTTCAACATTAGAAAATCAATCAATGTATTTCACCACATAAATAGAACAAAAGAATCACATGATCATCTAAATTAACACAGAAAAGGCATTTGATAAAGTCTAATACTCATTCCTGATTAAAAAAAAAAAAAAAACTCTCAATAAAATAGGAATAGAAGGAAAATCCCTCAACATAATAAAGGAATTTATACAAAATAAACAGCCAACATCATTCTCAGTGGAGAAAGGCTGAAAGCATTCTGTCTAAGAATGAGAACAAGAAAACGATGTCCTTTAACATGACTTCTATTTAGCATTGTGCTGGAAGTCCTATCTAGAGAAATAAAAAAAAAAAAGAGAAATAAGGCAAGAAAAATAAATAAAGGTTATCCAAATTAGAAAAGAAGTAACACTATCCCTATTCCCAGATGATATGATTCTATACATAAATAGAGAAACTCAAAGATTCCACAAGAAAACAGCTAGAACTGATAAATTCAGCAGATTAGTAGGATATAAGTTCAATATACAAAAACCAGTTGGATTCCTATACACCAACAAAGAAAACTTTGAAAAGGGAATCAAAAAAGCAATATCATTTATAATAGACCCTAAAAAGAATAAATACTTAGGAATAAATCTAACCAAGAACTTAAATGACCTATACAAAGAAAACTAAAGAACAGCATTGCAAGAAACCAAAAGAAACCTACATAAATAGAAAAACATACCATACTCATGGATAGGAAGACTCAACAGTTTTAAAATGTCAATTCAACTCAAAGTGATCTACAGATACAGTTCAATCCCTATCCAAATACAAATAGCATTTTTTAACAAAATGCAAAAGCTAATCACCAACTTCATACAGAAAGGAAAGAGGCTCCAGATAAGCGAAGCATTATTGAAAAAAAAAGAACAAAGAAGAGGCCTCACACCACCTGATTTCAGAACCTACTATATACAGCCATGGTAGTCAAAACAGCCTAGTACTGGTACAACGACCGACACATAGACCAATGGGAGAGCAATGAGAACTCAGATGTAAATCTATATACCTACGGTGACCTGATCTTCGACAAAGAATTAAAGTCCATTAAATGGGGGGAAAGACAGTCTTTTTAACAAATAGTGCTGGCAAAACTGGATGTCCATCTGTAAAAAATGAAACAGGACCCATACCTCACACAGTACAGGAAAAGTAACTCAAAATGGATCAAAGACATAAATATAAAACCTAAAACAATAAAGATCATGGAAGAAAAAAATAGGAATAATGATAGAGGCCCTAATACATGGCATAAAAACAATATAATCTGTAACTAACAGTGCACAAACACTAGAAGATAAACTAGGTAATCAGGAACCCCAAAACTTAAACACTTATGCTCATCAAAAGAATAAAAAGAGTCTATAGACTGGGGAAAAAAAAATTGCATACAACATATCTGACAAGAGTCTTTTCTCTAGAATCTACAGACTACTTCAATACTTTAACAACAAAAAGAAAAATAATCCAGTTGAAAAATGGGCAGAGGATATGAACAGACACTTCATCAAAGAAGACCTTCAGGCAGCTAACAGAAACAGGAGGAATTGATCAAGATCATTAGCCTTTAGGGAAATGCAAATCAAAACTACCATAGATACCATCTCATCCCAACATTCCTGGCACTAATAAAAATACAGAAAATAACAATGTTGGAGAAGTTGCAGGGAGATTGGAACTTTTATGCACTGCTGGTGGGAATGTAAAATGGTACAACCACTATGGAACATGATATGGAACCTCTTTAAAAATCTAGAAATAGAAATATCATACAATCCAGCAGTCCCACTCCTAGGAATATAACCTAGAGAAATAAGAGCCATCACACGAATAGGCATGTGCACACTCATATTCATTATAGCACTATTCACAATAGCAAAAAGATGAAAACAACCTAAGTGCCCATCACCTGATAAATGGATAAACAAATTACGGTACATACACACAGTGGAATACTATGCAATATTAAAGAACAATGATGAATTTGCTAAACATCTCACAGCATGGATGAATCTGCAGGGCATTTCTCTGAGGGAAATAAGTCAATCACAAGAAGACAGGTATTGTATGAAACCATTATAATAAAAACCCAAGAAAAGGTTTACACACAGAAATAAAAAAAACAATCTTTGATGGTTATGAGAGAAGGGAGGGGTGGGCAGGGTAAACCACTAACTAGATAATAGACAAGTGTTAACTTTGATGAAGGGAAAGACAGCACATAATATAGGGGAGTCAGTACAACATGATGAAGGCAAAGTCATAGAAGCTTTCTAGACACATCAAAGCACCTTGTTACTGGGGCTAGAGACATCGCGGTCAATTGGCTTAACACAGTTCATAAAGAAAATGTTCTTCATCCTACTTTGGTGAGTAACGTCTAGGGTCTTAAAAGCTTGCGAGCAGCCATCTAAGATACATCTATTTGTCCTAGAATGTGTGGAGCAAAGAAGAATGAAGAAAACCAAAGACACACAAGGAAAATATTAGTCCAAAGGACTAATGGACAACATTAACCATAGCCTCCACCAACATGAACCCAGAAGAACTAGATGGTGCTCAGCCAATACCTAAGTCTGCAAGGAATCACAATAGAGGGTCCTGGGCAGAGCAGGAAAACATTGTAGGCAAGATTCAAATTCACGGAAAAGAAAAAAAAAAAAATTTACTAGTCTGACAGAGACTGGAGAAACCTCTGAGACTATGGCCTGGACACCCTGCTAACTCAGAGCTGAAGCCACTTCTGAAGTTCACCTTTCAGTCAAAGATTAGACAAGCCTAAAAAACAAACAATAACACACGTGAAGAGCGTGATTCTTTGTTTGATCAAGTATATTTGACCAAATGGGCAATGACTGTCCAAAAGCAAAGACATGAAGGCAGGACAAATGGACACAGGGAACCCAGGGTGAAAAAGGAAAGGGGGAGAGTGCTGACACAATGCAGAAATTGCAACCAATGTCACAAAACAACTCGTGTATAAATTTTTGAACGAGAAACTAATTTGCGCTGTAAACCTTCACCTAAAACACAATAAAATTAAATTAAAAAAAAAAAAAAGAATAGCTGTAGACTAGTGCCCCAACACGTCTGTCAGTTTGTTGTACTGTGGAGGCTTGCATGCTGCTGTGATGCTGGAAGCTATGCAACTGGTATTTAAATGCCAGCAGGGCCACCCATGGTGGACGGGTTGCATCTGAGCTTCCAGACTTAAACAGACTAGGAAGAAGGACCTGGCTGTAAACTTCTGGAAAAAATTAGCTAGTGAAAACACCAGAACATTGTCTGATGTAATGCTGGAAAAAGAGCCCTTCAGGTTGGAAGGCACTCAAAAAGGTGACTGCGGAAGAGCTGCCTCCTCAAAGTAGAGTCAACCTTAATGACGGGGATGGAGTCAAGCTTCCGGGACCTTTGTTTGCTGATGTGGCACAACTCAAAATGACAATTAACAGTTGTAAAAATCCAATAATAATTGGGAAATGGAATGTACAATGTATGAATCTAGGAAACTTGGAAATTGTCAAAAATGAAATGGAACGCATAAACATCCATATCCTAGGCATTAGCAAGTTGAAATCTACTGGTATTGGCCATTTCAAATCAAACAATCCTATGGCCTACTCTGATGGGAACAACAAATTGAAGAGGAACGGCATTGCATTCACCATCAAAAAGAACATTTCAAGATGTATCCTGAAGTACAATGCCGTCAGTGATAGGATAATATCTATATGCCTACAAGGACGACCAGGTAATATGGCTATTATTAAAATTTACACACCAACCACTAAGGCCAAAGATGAAGAAAATGAAGATTTTTACCAACTTCTGCAGTCTGAAATTGATCAAGCATGCAATCAGGATGCACTGATATACTGGTGACTGGAATTTGAAAGTTGAAAACAAAGAAGAGAGATCTGTAGCTGGAAAATATGGCCTTGGTGAAAGAAAGGATACCAGAGATCACATGAGAGAATTTTACAAGACCAATGGCTTCTTCATTGCAAATATCTTTTTTCAACAACATAAATGTCGACTATACACATGGACCTCACCAGATGAAATACGCAGGAATCAAGTTGATTATATCTGTGAAAAGAGATGATGGAAAAGCTCAATACCATCAGTCAGTACAAGGCCAGGGACCAACTGCAAAACAGACCATCAGCTGCTCACAAACACGTTTAATTTGAAGCTGAAGAAGATTAAAACAAATCCAGGAGAGCTGAAGTATGACCTTGAGTATATTCCACCTGAATTTTGGGATCATCTCAAGAATAGATTTGATGCATTGAACACTAATGACCAAAGACCAGATGAATTGTGGGATGACATCAAGGACAACCCACATGAAGAAAGCAAGAAGTCATTAAAAAGACAAGAAAGAAAGATAAGACCAAAATGGATGTCAGAAGAGACTCTGAAACTTGCTCTTCAACATCGAGTAGCAAAAAGAAAACAGAAGAAATGATGAAGTTAAAGAGCTGAAAAGAAGATTTCAAAGGGCAGCTTGAGAAGAGAAAGTAAAGAACTGAAAGAACTGAAGAAAAAATTCAAGCTTCAACTTGCATATTGAAGGTTTCTACAGGGAAAATATTAAAAAACACAGGAAGCTTCAAAAGAAGAAGGAAGTAATATGCAGAATCACTATACTCAAAAGAATTGGTATGTATTCAGCCATTTCAGGAGGCAGTGTATGATCAAGAACCAGTGGTACTGAAGGAAGAAGTCTAAGCTGCACTGAAGGCATTGGCAAAAAACACGGCTTCAGGAAAAGACAGAATACCAATTGAGATGTTTCAACAAACAGATGCAGAGGTGGAAATTCTTGTTCAGCTATGTCAAGAATTTTGAAAGACAGCTATCTGGCCAACAGACTTGAAGAGTTCCATATTTATGCCTCTTCAGTGATCCAACAGAATGTGGAAATTATCCAAAATTATCCTTAATATCACACACAAGTAAAATTTTGCTGAAGATCATTCAAAAGCAGTTGCACCAGTACATCAACAAGGAAATGCCAGAAATTCAAGCAAGATTCAGAAGATGTGGAAAGAGGGAGATCATTGCTGATATCAAATTGATCCTGGCTGAGAGCTGAGAACACCAGAAGAATGTTTACCTGTGTTTTATTGACTATGCAAAGGCATTCGACTGTGTAAATCATAACATATTATGAATAAAATTGGGAAGAATGGGAGTTTCTGAACACTTAATTGTGCTCATGAGGAACCTGTACATATATCAAGAAAAAGTCATTTGAACAGAACGAGGAGATACTGTGTGGTTTAAAGGCAGGAAAGCTGCATGTAAGGGTTGTATCCTTTCACCATACTTATTCAATCTGTATGCTGAGCAAATAACCCAAGAAGCTGAACTATATGAACAAGAATGTGCAATGGGATTGGAGGAAGACTCATTAACAACCTGCGATATACAGATAACACAACATTTCTTGCTGAAAGTGAAGAGGACTTGAAGCACTTACTGATGAAGATCAAAGGCTACAGCCTTCAGTACGGATTATACCTCAACAAAACAAAAACCTTCACAACTGGACCAAGAAGCAACATCACGATAAATGGAGAAAAGATTGAAATTGTCAACGATTTTATTTTACTTGGTTCCACAATCAACACCCATGGAAGCAGCAGTCAAGAAATCAAGCAATACATTTCATTGAGCAAATCTACTACAAAAGAAGTCTATAAAGTGTTAAAAAGTAAAGATATCACCCTGAAGACTAAGGTGTGCCTGACCAAGCCATGGTGTTTTCAATTGTCTCATATGCATATGAAAGCTGGGCAATGAGTAAGGAAGAACAAAGAACTGACGCATTTGAATTACGGGGCTGGCAAAGAATATTGAATATAGCATGGACTGCCAAAAGAAATCACGGATTTTCAAAATCTGTTTTAGAAGAAGTACAGTCACAATCTCCTCAGAAGCAAGAACGGCTAGACTTTGTCTCATGTACTTTGAACATGTTATCAGAAGCGATTAGTCCCTGGGAAGGACATCATGCTCGGTAAGATAGAAGGTCAGCCCGACAGAGGAAGACCCTCAACAAGATGGATTGACACAGTGGCTGCAACAATGGGCTCAAGCACAGCAACAATTATGATGGTGCAGGACTGGGCAGTGTTTCATCCTATTGTGCATTTTGTCACGAGTCAGAACCGAATTGATGGCATTTTTAGTAACAACAGTGGTAGGATTTACAACACATAGGAAAATCACAGTTCGGTCGATGACATTCCACCCTTTGTTGTTGTTTTGTTAGGTGCCATTGAGTTGGTTCCGACTCATAGCGACCCTAGGTACAACAGAACGAAACACTGCCCGGTCCTGCACCATCCTTACGATCGTTGTTATGCTTGAGCTCATTGTTGCAGCCACTGTGTCAATCCACCTCATTGAGGGTCTTCCTCTTTTCTGCTGACCTTGTACTCCACCAAGCATGATGTCCTTCTCCAGGGACCGATCCCTCCTGACAACATGTCCAAAGTATGTAAGATGCAGTCTCACCATCCTTGTCTCTAAGGAGCATTCTGGCTGCACTTCCCCCAAGACAGATCTGTTCATTCTTTTGGCAGTCTGTGGTATATCCAATATTTTCTGCCAGCACCACAATTCAAAGGCGTCAACTCTTCTTCTGTCTTCCTTATTCATTGTCCAGATTTCACATGCATATGATGTGATTGAAAATACCATGGCTTGGTTGAGGCACACCTTGGTCTTCAGGGTCACATCTTTGCTCTTCAACATTTTGAAGAGGTCCTTTGCAGCAGATTTGCCCAATACAAAGCATCTTTTGATTTCTTGACTGCTGCTTCCATGGCTGTTGATTGTGGATCCAAGTAAAATGAAATCCTTGACAACTTCAATCTTTTCTCCGTTTATCATGATGTTGCTCATTGGTCCAGGTGTGAGGATTTTTGTTTCCTTTATGGTGAGGTGCAATCCATACTGAAGGCTGTGGTCTTTGATCTTCATCAGTAAGTGCTTCAAGTCCTCTTCACTTACAGCAAGCAACTTTGTGTCATCTGCAAAACACAGGTTGTTAATAAGTCTTCCTCCAATCCTGATGCCCCGTTCTTCTTCATACAGTCCAGCTTCTCGGATTATTTGTTCAGCATACAGATTAAACAGGTATGGTGAAAGAATACAACCCTGATGCACACCTTTCCTGACTTTAAATCAATCAGTATTCCCTTGTTCTGTCTGAACAACTGCCTCTTGATCTATGTAAAGGTCCCTCATGAGCAAAATTAAGTGTTCTAGAATTCCCATTCTTCGCAATGTTATCCATAGTTTGTTATGACCCACACAGTCAAATGCCTTACCATAGTCAATAAAACACATGTAAACATCCTTCTGGTATTCTCTGCTTTCAGCCACGATCCATTTGACATCAACAATGATATCCCTGGTTCCACGTCCTCCTCTGAAACCGGTCTGAATTTCTGGCAGTTCCCTGTTGATATACTGCTGTAGCCATTTTTCAATGCTCTTCAGCAAAATTTTGTTTGAGTGTGATATTAATGATATTGTTCTGTAATTTCCACATTTGGTTAGATCACCTTTCTAGGGAATAGGCATAAATATGGATCTCTTCCAGTCAGTTGGCCAGGAAGCTGTCTTCCATATTTCTTGGCATAGACGAGTGAGTATCTCCATCGCTGCATCTGTTTGTTGAAATATCTCAATTGATATTCCATCAATTCCTGGAGCCTTGTTTTTCACCAATGCCTTCAGAGCAACTTGGACTTCTTCCTTCAGTACCATCGGCTCCTGATCATATGCCATCTCTTGAAAAGTTTGAATACTGACTAATTCTTTTTGGTATAATGACTGTGTGTATTCCTTCCATCTTCTTTTGATGCTTCCTGCATCGTTTAATATTTTCCCCATGGAATCCTTCACTATTGCAACTCAAGGCTTGAATTTTTTCTTCAGTTCTTTCAGCTTGAGAAATGTTTCTCTTAGTTTGTCATACTGTGGGGGCTTATGTGTTGCTGTGATGCTGGAAGCTATGCCACTGGTATTCAGATACCAGCAGGGTCACCCATGGAGGACAGGTTTCAGCTGAGCTTCCAGACTAAGACAGACTAGGAAGAAGGACCTGGAAGTCTACTTCTGAAAAGCATTAGCCAGTGAAAACCTTATGAATACCAGCGGAACATTGTCTGACATAGTGCTGGAAGATGAGCCCCCCAGGTTGGAAGGCACTCAAAAGATGACTGCGGAAGAGTTGCCTCCTCAAAGTAGAGTCTATCTTAATGATGTGGATGAAGTAAAGCTTTCAGGACCTTCATTTGCTGATGTGGCACGACTCAAAATGAGAAGAAACAGCTGCAAACATCCATTAATAATCAGAACCTGGAATGTATGAAGTATGAATCTAGGAAAATTGGAAATTGTCAAAAATGAAATGGAACGCATAAACATTGATATCCTAGAGTGAGCTGAAATGGATTGGTATTGGCCATTTTGAATCAGACAATCATATAGTCTACTATGCTGGGAATGACAACTTGAAGAGGAATGGTGTTACATTCATCATCAAAAAGAACATTTCAAGATCTATCCTGAAGTTCAACACTGTCAGTGATAGGATAATATCCATACGCCTACAAGGAAAACCAGTTAATATGACTATTATTCAAATTTACGCACCAACGACTAGGGCCAAAGATGAAGAAATAGAAGACTTTTATCAGCTACTGCAGTCTGAAATTGATCAAACATGCAATCAAGATACATTGACAATTATTGGTGATTGCAATGTGAAAGTTGGAAACAAAGAAGAAGGAACAGTAGTTGGAAAATATGGCCTTGGTGATAGAAACAATGCTGGAGATGGAATGATAGAATTTTGCAAGACCAACGACTTCTTCATTGCAAATACCTTCTTTCACCAACATAAACAGCAACTATACATATGGACCTCGCCAGAAGAAACACACAGAAATCAAATTGACTACATCTGTGGAAAGAGACGATGAAAAGGCTCAATATCTTCAGTTAGAACAAGGCCAGGGGCCGACTGTGGAACAGACCATCAATTGCTCATATGCAAGTTCAAGCTGAAACTGAAGAAAATCAGAGTAAGTCCACGAGAGCCAAAATAAGATCTTGAGTATATGCCACCTGAATTTAGACACCACCTGAAGAATAGATTTGACACATTAAACACTAGTGACCGAAGACCAGATGAGTTGTGGAATGACATCAAGGACATCATCCATGAAGAAAGCAAGAGGTCACTGAAAAGACATGAAAGAAAGAAAAGACCAAGATGGATGTCAGAGGAGACTCTGAAACTTGCTCTTGAGTGTCGAGCAGCTAAAGCAAAAGGAAGAGTTGATGAAGTAAAAGAATTGAACAGATTTCAAAGGGCCTCTCGAGAAGACAAAGTAAAGTATTATAATGTCATGTGCAAAGAGCTGGATGTGGAAAACCAAAAGGGAAGAACACACTCAGAGTTTCTCAAGCTGAAGGAACTGAAGAAAAAATTCAAGCCTCGAGTTTTTCCAACCTTTAGCCTTCAAAAATTCATGTCCTTGTCACATGTGAAACATATTCACCTCATCATGTCATAGCAAAACTCTTATTTCAACTTCAAGTCCAAAATCCAAAAATTTCTCTTCATCTGTGAAAGCTACAAGTTGTATTTTTCCAAAGTACAATGGTGGAACAGAAACTAGGTAAGCATTCCTCTTAAAGATGGGGAAAATTGGAGGGAAAGAAGGGATAGTAGGTAACAAGCAAGTCAGTATATCACATTACATTAGCTCAAGGCTTGAAAACAATCCTCTGTTCTCTGAGACCATTTAGGCAATGGCCCTGCCCTTCAGACTCTAGATATTGGCCATACTCTCTGGATTCTGAGTAGAGGCCCTTTAGCACTGAGTTTCATCTCTGCCTTCCAGGCTCACTGGAAAGACAACTCTGATCCCTGGAATTTGGGTGGCACCATTCTCCTAGTCCATCTGAGTGGCAACTCTACCCTTTGAGACTAAGGGAGCTCTGCTTCCTCTGTACCTTGTCTCTTCAGCTTCTACTGCCTGGTTCCTTGGCCTCTCGACCCTTTGGGCTTCACCACCTACATCTGCCTGCTGGGGCAAGCATTCCAAAGCTCGTTGGCTCCACCAATAAGTGCCTGGAGGCACCCTACTCCACCAGAAAGCCTCCTGAGAAAAGGCAGTAGCTCTCTTGCTCCATGGGTCGTCTCCAGTGTTGTCTTGAGCTGGTCTCCTGGTTCTGCTGACGCCCTTTCTCTGCTGTTGTTGTGTCTCTGTTGCTGCTGTTTCTTTCCATCTCTGCCATCTCCAGTATAACAGCTTTCTTTATTTCCTTCTGAGTCCTCACCAGAATTGCCTGACCTCCATAATTTCACCAACAGTTTCTTCAAGGCATCTAGCTTTTACTATTAGGCACTTTGAAACTTTTCTAGTCTCTATCATTTCACAGTTTCAAAACTCTTCCACATTTTACGTATCTACTAGAGCAGCACCCCACTCTCTGTACCAAATTCTGTCTTAGTTATTTAGTGCTGCTATAACAGAAACACTACAAGTGGATGGCTTTAACAAAGAGAAATTTATTCTTTCACAGTCTAGGAGGCTAGACGTTTGAATTCAGGGTGTCAGCTCCAGGGAAATCTTTCTCTCTCTACTGGCTCTGGAGGCAGGTCCTTGTTGATAATATTCTGCTGGTCTAGGAACTTCTCTGTATAGGAATCTCTAAAGGACATGTTCTGTTTCCAGCACTGCTTTCTTGGTGGTATGAGGTCCCCTTGTCTTTCTGCTCTCTTCTCTCTTTTATGTCTCAAAAAAAGATTGACTTAAGACACAAGTCTGGTACTGGAGATTGATTCCTGCCTCATTAACATAACTGCCTCTAATCCTGCCTCATTAACATCACAGAGGTAGGGTTTACAACACACAGAAAAATCACATCAGATGACAAAATGATGGACAATCACACAGTATTGGGAATCATGACCTAGCCAAGTTAACACACATTTTTGGGGGACACAAATCAATCCATGATGCTCCCATACCAATCCCATACTCTTATTATAACATTTAGTATAAAAAAAATAAAATAATAATAATAAAAAAAAAAACTGTACTGTAATTGTTGGTTTATTTCTCTTGTTGCTCCATCCCCAAATTGCTGATTGCTTGAGATAAGGCTTTATCTTTTACTGCACTGACAGCATCTATCACAGTTCCTGGGTCATAGCATATGCTGAGTAGTCATGTATTCAATGAATTAATTTGCTTCTCCTCTCCTTATCAATTGCTTTTTTTTTTTTATATAATTTCCACTGTGCTCCAAGTGAAAGTCCACAAACCAAGTCAGCCTCCCACACAAAAACCCACACACACCCTGCTACACACTTCCAGTTACTCCACCCCAATGAGACAGCTGGCTCCCTCCCTCCACTCTCTCCCCCTGTGTCCATCTCGCCAGCCTCTAACCCCCTCCACCCTCTCATCTCCCCTCCAGGCAGGAGATCCCAACACAGTCCCAAGTGTCCACCTGATCTAAGAAGCCCACTCCTCACCAGCATCCCTCTCCAACACATTGTCCAGTCCAATCCATGTCTGAAGAGTTGGCTTCAGGAACGGCCCCCGTCCTGGGCCAACAGAAGGTCTGGGGACCACGACAACTGGGGTCCCCCCAGTCCCAGTCAGACCATCAAGTCTGGTCCTATGAGAATTTAGGGTCTGCATCCCACCACTCCCCCAGTCCCCCAGGGTCTCCCTGCTGCATTCCCCATCAGGGCAGTTATCGGCTGTAGCCGGGCACCATCCAGTTCCTCTGGTCCCAGGATGATGCAGTCCTCTGTTCATGTGGCCCCCTCTGTCTCTTGGGCTCGTAATCGCCTTGTGTCCTTGGAGTTCTTCATTCTGCTTTGATCTAGGTGGGTTGAGACCAATTGATGCATTTTAGATGACTGCTTGTTAGCATTTAAGACCCCAGACGCCACTCTTCAAAGTGGGATGCAGAATGTTTTCTTAGTAGCTTTTATTGTGCCAATTGACTTAGATGTCCCCTGAAACCATGGTCCCCAGACCCCTGCCCCTGCTATGCTGGCCTTCGAAGCATTCAGTTTATTCAGGAAACTTCTTTGCTTTCGGTTTAGTCCAATTGTGCTGACCTCCCCTGTATTGTGTGCTGTCTTTCCCTTCACCTAAAGTGGTAGAGGTAATTTTTTGATTTGGGCCCTTTCTTCTTTTTGGATGTGTGCATTTATTGATATAAATTGGCCTCTGAGCATTGCTTTTGCTGTGTCCCAAAGGTTCTTATAGGAAGTGTTTTTATTCTCATTGGATTCTATCAATTTCTTTATTCCGTCCTTAATGTCTTCTATAATCCAGTCTTTTTTGAGCAGGGCATTGTTCAGTTTCCAGGTGTTTGATTTCTTTTCCCGCTTTTCCTGTTATTGCTTTCCACTTTTGTGGCCTTATGGTCAGAGAAGATGCTTTGTAATATTCCAGTGTTTTGGATTCTGCTCAGGCTTGCTTTATGACCTAATATGTGGTCTATTCTAGAGAATGTTCCATGTGCACTAGAAAAGGAAGTATACTCGGTTGCTGGTGGGTGGAGTGTTCTGTATATTTCTACGAGGTCAAGTTGGTTGATTGTGGCATTTAGACCTTCCATGTCTTTATTGAGCTTCTTTCTGGATGTCCTGTCCTTCACCAAAAATGGTGTGTTGAAGTCTCCTACTATTATTGTGGAGCTGTCTATTTCACTTTTCAATGCTGATAGATTTTGTTTTATGTGTCTTGCAGCCCTGTCATTGGGTACATAAATATTTAATATGGTTATATCTTCTTGGTGTATTGTCCCTTTAATCATTATATAGTGTCCTTCCTTATCCTTTCTGATGGATTTAACTTTAAAGTCTGTTTTGTCGGAAATTAGTATTGCCACTTCTGCTCTTTTTTGATTGTTGTTTGCTTGGTATATTTTTTTCCATCCTTTGAGTTTCAGTTTGTTTGTGTCTCTAAGTCTAAGGTGTGTCTCTTGTAGGCAGGCTATAGATGGATCTTGTTTTTTAATCCATTCTGCCACTCTCTGTCTCTTTATTGGTGCATTTAGTCCATTTACATTCAGGGTAATTATGGATAGGTATGAATTTAGTGCTATCATTTTGATGTCTTTTTTTGTGTGTTGTTGACAATTTCTTTTTCCCACTTGATTTTATGCGCTGAGCAGATTTTCTTTATATATCTTCCTTTCCTAATATTTGTTGTTGATTTTGTCTCTGCTGAGTCTGTATTTTATTTTGATGAGTAGGATAGTTTGTCTTCTTTGTGGTTACCTTATTATTTACCCCTATTTTTCTAAATTTAAAACTAACTTTTATTTCTTTGTATCACCGTATCTTCCTCTCCATATGGAAGGTGTATGATTACATTTCTTAGTCCCTCTATTATTTTAATGTTTTCTTCTTTTATATAATAACATTGCTGTTACCTGTGTTGGGCTTATATATATATATATATATATATATATATATATATATATATATATATATATATATATATATATATATATATATATATATATATATATAATCTTGCTTTGTTTTTTTGGATTTCCCTGTCTGGGTTGACTTCTGGTTGCTCTCCCCAGTGTTCAGTTCAGTCTTGGGTTGATACCTGATATTATTGATTTTCTAACCAAAGAACTCCCTTTAGTATTTCTTGTAGTTTTGGTTTGGTTTTTACGAATTCCCTAAACTTGTGTTTATTTGGAAATGTCTTAATTTCACCTTCATATTTAAGAGACAGTTTTGCTGGATATATGGTTCTTGGCAGGCAGTTTTTTCCTTCAATTTTTTAAATATGTTATCCCATTGTCTTCTTGCCTGCATGGTTTCTACCGAGTAGTCTGAGCTTATTCTTATTGGCTGTCCTTTGTAGGTGACTTTTCGTTTATCCCTCGCTGCTCTTAAAATTCTCCTTATCTTTGGTTTTGGGAAGTTTAATTACAATATGTCTTGGTGACTTTCTTTTAAGATCTATCTTAGGTGGAGTTCGATGAGCATATTGGACAGATATCTTCTCATCTTTCACAATATCAGGGAAGTTTTCTGCCAACAAAATCTTCAACAATTTTCTCTGCATTTTCTGTTATCCTTCCCTGTTCTAGTACTCCAATCACTCGTAGGTTATTTCTCTTGATAGAGTCCCACGTGATTCTTAAGGTTTCTTCATTTTTTTTAATTCTTTTATCTGATTTTTCTTCAAATATATTAGTGCCAAGTGATTTATCTTCAATTTCAGAAATTCTAGCTTCTACGTGCTCATTTCTGCTCCTCTGACTTTGTATTGAGTAGTCTAATTCTGTAATTTTATTGTTAATCTTCTGAATTTCTGATTGCTGCCTGTCTATGGATTTTTCCAGCATATTAAACTTTTCATTATGTTCCTGAATAATCTTTCTATTTCTTCAGTTGCTTTTTCTGTTTGTTCCTTGGCTTGTTCTGTGTATTGCCTCATTTTCTTCCTGGTGTCTTGAAGGATTCTGTATATTAAACTTTTGTATTCTGCATCTGGTAATTCCAGGAATGCACTTTCATCTAGAAGATCCCTGGATTCTTTGTTTTGAGAGCCTGTTGAGGTGATCATGGTCTGTTTCTTTATGTGACTTGATATTGACTGTTTTCTCCGAGCCATCTATAAGTTATTGTATTAGTTAATGCTTGCTTTCTGTGTCGTAGCTGCTTGCTTTGTTTTGTTTTGGTATACCCCTATGGGTTGCTTGAGTGAGCTAGCTTGATTATTTTCACCTTTGGAACTCTGGTGTCCTGTCTCCAGCTGGCTAGAGCTGTTATCAGGTATATCAGTCTAGGAGTCCATTCAGTTTTCTTGTGTGAATTCAGCTCAGGTTTCCAGGTAGCTGATCATCAAGTGTGTGGTACAGGCTCTGTCTTACAGTCTTAGAGAGGCAGGGGTGATTGGCGTATATACCGGTATCTAATTGCAGCAGGGGTCATACTCTGAACAAGGCAGGGGGCTGAGAGCCGACCCCCAAGTGTCTCTGAGGAAAATGCATCTCTGTTCCCTAGAAAGTGCTGGTGGGTGGGTTCTGCAGAGGGACCGCAGGCACCCAAAGTTTTGGGTTGTATGGACTGGGAGGTACCAGTTTCCTTTGGACCCCTGTTGCAGGTGACTGGGTGACCTGAGTGGAGCCACCAGTCCGTAGGTCCCTAATGTGGGTAGGTGAGGACCTTGTTTAATAAGCAAAACAATGTCAAACGTCAAACACCCACCTCCCCACTGCACAGCTGAAATGGTTGGACTTTGCCAACAAGGGCCTATTCTCCCAAAATAGGCCCACATAGGTCCATGCAGAAGGGAAAGGTGCTCAAGGTCCACAGATGGTTTATGCCTGGACAGGAGCCGCTTCTGTCCTGAGCTCACCTGGTTAATGGCACTAGAATTTTCCCCCCAGTTGCAAATTTTTTTCTTCCCCAAGACCAGGAAAATGGCTCTGGGTGCTCACCAGGGTCTATCTCAGGCCCAGGGATTCAGCCGGTGAAGCCAGCTTGGGGGCAGGGGGAGGGGGTTGTGATAAAATATATGCAAGTACTTAGCTTTTGCAGAGGGCGCCGTTCTCCTCAGGTCCCGGGGGTGTGAGTAGGCCATGTGGCTGGCTGCTTCTCCCTGAGGAAACTGCGGCCAAACGCTAGCAACAGCCCGCCACCTCTGCCGCTTGGCAGATGGTGCCTGAGGACTCCCCGCGATTCAGGTCCGGTAACTCCCCTACACTTCTTAACAGTCTCTTCCTTTCCCTGCCCCTCAGTTCATTGTCTAAGCTTGCCTTTGATGCTCAGGGCTCCCAGCTTGTCACAAATACACTCGTTTCAATTGTTTTTTCGGGTCTTTGTTCTAAAGAGGGCTCGCCAGAAGTGTCTGTCTATTCCACCATCTTGGCTCTGCCTCAATTGCTTTTTTTGAGTAGTTGTTTTTTTTTCTTTTCCTTTTATGGTGCATCATCAACATGTTTCTCCAGTTCCCTGTCTCTTTCTGTGTGACCTATCCACCACTTCAATTGATCAGGATATTAACCAATGTATTTGTTCATCCACCTAATAAGTATTTAACTGAGAACCGTAGTAAGCATTATAGAAAATTAAACAAATAGTAGGGAACGATTTTTTTTTTTTCACTGAGGAAGTTAAAATCCACTTGGATCAATAAGATATATATGAATTAAAAAAATGAATAAAGCTGTTAAAAAAAAACAGTACAAGTGTGTGTAATTAATTGTAGGAGTTATACAGATTGGAAGAGAGGCAATTAAAAAAAGAAGAACCATAGCAATAGTTTACTAGTGTGGCCTGGGACGGATATATAGGATTTTGCCAGATGAAGAGAAGTGAAGCTGTTCTATACAAATGTGTTAGAAAGGAGCTGAGAGACATTCCTCACTTCTTCAGGATCCATCTGCTTTTACTATCTATAACACTGAACGGTCCCTTCCTACTTTTCAAGAGGCTTTATGAATAGTAACTCTTGTCTGTGAATTAGGGTGTGGGAGAGGTGGTGTTCAGAAGGAAATTTTATGAGACCTTAAAAAAAAAAAAGTTGCTGTAGAGTAGATTCCAACTCATAGCAACCCTAGAGGGCAGAATAGAACTGCCTTATCGGGTTTCCAAGGAGCAGATGATAGATTTGAACTGCCGACCTTTTGGTTATCAGTCGAGCTCTTAATCACTGCCCCACCAGGGCTCCTTGAGACCTTAGGTACAAGCCATTTCTTAATGTTTTTAACTTTAACTGCATTTTTTGAGGAGCACTCAACCTACAGAGGTAAAAGGTGAGCTCTCCCTATGAGTAAGTAGATAGGAAAGATAAAGGTTGCTACCATACCTAACAAAGGATAAAGCATCTGAAGCTAATACCTAATGCTTGCTGCTTTCTTTAATTCTTACAACAATTGAGTAAGACTGATTTTATTACTCGTTTTATTAAGCAGAGATTTGAAGTTTAGACAGTTGAATTTCTTTGTCCACACTGGGAAATGAAATTCAGAAATAAACTTGCATTTGTTTAACTCTAAGAGATGGTGGTCGTGGCTGTAAATGTTGCTATTGAGTCGATTTTGACTCATAGTGAGTCCATGTGACAGAGTAGAACTGCAATAAAAGCTTTTCTATGCTGTAATCTTTATGGAGAAGCCCTGGTGGAGTAGTGGTTAAGCAGTCAGCTGCTAACCAAAAAGTCAGTAATCTGAACCCACCAGCCACTCCACAGGAGATAGATATGGCAGTCTGCTTCCTAGAAGATTAGAGCCTTGGGAATTCTATGGGGGCAGTTTTACTCTACCCTATTTGGGCACTATGAGTCAAAATCGACTTGATGGGCAATTAGTTGGTAATTTTTACAGAAGCCAATACCAGGGCTTTCTCCTGCAGAGTGCGGGGTGGGTTGGAACTGCCAGCCTCTTGGTTAGTAGCCATGTGATTAACAATTGCACCACCACTAGATCTTCTTCTAAAAGATATAGTCTTTCGAAATCTGCCTACAATGCCAAACTCAGTCCAGCAGACAGGCGTGTGTTGGAACTAGTAACCTGGCTTTTGAGATAATTTCTACAACATAATTGTTGTCTCATTACACTCATTTTTGGGGTGTTTTTTAGGATACTCCATGAGAAGTTCAGCCAGAATAGCACACCCAGCCTTATTTTATTCTAAGTCAGCAAACACGCTACAAACACACGCAGAAACACAACTTCTCTGTCTGCTACATACCTTGCTGAGGAATTCAATTGTTAAATTCCTACTCAAAGTCTTAAGGAAATGTTAAAAAAAATTTTGCAAAGACTGTGTGAGAAAATGATAAGTTTATGGAGAGATTTAACCCCAGTGAGGTATGAAGGGCTTAGATTAAGAATAAAAATAAGTAATGGATTTCCTAGAAACTTTAGAATAATAATTGAGACATATGACAGATTAGGTTTGGGACATGACAAAAGGTGAAAAGCCAGAGTGACTGTAAGATTTGCAGTCTGTGTGACTAACAGAAAGGTAATGTCTTTGACAGAAATAGAGAAGTTTGTCTAGAGAGTAGTTTGGGGGGAATACAACTACTTGGAATTGGGATATTTTAAATTTATGATGACAGTACATCATAAAAATAGAAATATTCTAGAGGTAATAGAACATCTAGGATTAGGATATGTTGTGGAAACAAAGAAAACAAGATAAAATTTTAAATTAAGATTTTTCTGTTTACTACTAGCATTTCTACTGCAAGAATGCATAATTTGAGACAAGAAAACATATGGCAATGGCTCAAATCTCCAGCCTTCTTTGTAACTTAAATTTACAAGTTTTATTTTATACTCTCTGGAAAGGACTACGGCTAGTAAGTTGAAAGAAATGTGTTTATGAGAATGATCTTTTTCCAAGAGTGGTTGTTGTTCTGTCAACAGTTCTCTTTTTCTGATAGTCGTCATTTTTTTTAGGACCATAGAGAGATAGTATTGAGCTAACACAGGCTGATGTAGATAGAGTATCTTGTGATCCAGGCGAGCTTTGAGTATAAATGAATGGGTAACATTTCTGTCAAGGAAAGAGTGAATGAAACTTCATAAATGAGTGAATTGTTTAGATTATAGACATAAATTTGAAAGTTTTAAGGACTGAGTTAAAAGTTGACAACAATAAAATAAACAAATTTTAGGTAAAGTACATACAGGAAGTAGAATATACAATTGTAGACTTCATTTTTGTGAAATTAGATTTAAGTTGGAGAATGCATTTAAATTGGAGGATGAAGTAGACAGATACAAAGAAGACAGAGAAACAGAAAAATGAGAGAACAACTACAAATATGCAAATAAATGAAGCCAAAGAAGATAGTTGCAACAAATACCATATTCAAACAGTGTTGGTAACAGAAGAGAAATAGAAAGAAAATTCAGGGATTCATTCAATGAAAGTTATTTATGATAGATAAATCTAGAGTCCTGGAAAGAACGAATATAGGAGAGACAAAGAGAATAATGATAGTAGTTTTAGAACAGCTTTTGATTAGAGTCACTTAAAAGTTATGATAGTTGGACTCTAGGGTTTAGGACTAAGTTTTCAACCTAAGTTTTGTACTATACATTCCTTTCGCAGTCTATGGTACCCTTCTTACACTAATATTTTAAATGAAAAAAAAAAAGATTAAAAAAGAAAATCAATTATATTAAGTACATTTCTATTCCCAGATTTCTTAAATATCTTTGGCCTTCAATTTAAGAATGACTAACAGAGATGAATAGATTAGTTTAGAGAGCTACCAAGCTTCCTTTCATCTTCCCTACTGATATTGGTATGCCCTGTGCTATAGTCAACCCAGGATTTTACCGGTTTTCATTTGTCAGAATTCATGGTGGCAAATAACAGGAAAAAATGAAATAAAATATCTAGCTTAAGCAGAGGGTAAAATTATCTGATGTATATTTGGCTCACATAATTAATGGTAGACTGGAAGAGGAAGCTTGGACATCAGGCAGGCAATGAGTGAACATTGCGTGTCCTGGTCACAAAAGCTACCATGAGACCAAACAGCAAATGCAGTTAGACTGATATATGAAAATGCAGTAAGTGATGAAAGTTCCCTGGGCAAAGATGCAAAAGTTTCTTGGGCCACAAATATATTTACGAGAGAGAGAGAGTTAGTTAAAAAAAAGAGGGACAATATGGAAAAAGAGGGTGAGAATGGTCACACAACTTGAAGAATGTAATCAATGTCACTGAATTGTACATGTAGAAATTTTTGAATTGGTGTCTGTTGTGCTGTGTGTATTCTCAACAACAACAAAAAAATTATATAAAAAAAGTGAGTGATATCAGAAATTGGCATTCTCAGACAAGTTAGAGAACAGATTTAGTGGGTGTGGGGAAATGGAAAGGAAAACAAGACAGGAAGTTGTGATTACACATGCCAAATACTAAGTTTAAATAGTTGGATGTGGATGTGCTGATGAGATGCAGGGTGGGGTCGCGTATTACTGGGTGGTCAGTCTAGAGCGAAGATAAGTAAAGGTCAGAGTCATTGAGGCCGGTGGAATAATGTGAAGTTGACGAGTTGCATCGATAGCCAACATCAATTTGAAAATCAGGAGGATTGTATCAGCTGAAGTTGGTTGGAAAATGTGTGAACCGCCTGCTGAAGTCATCCACACATTCATCTGGGATGAATGATAACGACGATGATTTGAAGATTATAGACACAAAGTGTATAAAATTTGAATCACAATGAAAGGCAGGCTTGGATCTCTCTGATTCAGAAGCAGCCCTGGGAAGGTAATAGCACTATTTCTTTGTTGATGCTTTCAGATAAATAGAAGAAAATAAGTTCATCTCATTCAACACGATTTATTATCACACTTTAGAAGAATCTTCTCTAGAGACAAGGTATGATAGGCAGAGCTCCAGGTATCTGGGATAAACCCTATAATTGTTCATATGCCAATTTTTGACCAAAGACATGCTAGATACTAAAGTTTTTATATTTTTCTTCAACTGTAAAAGTGATACATGCTCATTTAAAAAAAATCAAATAGGGTACATTAATTAGAATATATAGGACAGCCAGCCCCCACCCCCATCCCCAAACACATTAGGTCCCAGGAAATCTTCATGGTTAATAATTATGCATTTTATTTTGGATATATAAAGTACCAGCTTGTGTCTGTGTTATTTCAGCAGCATAACTACGGACTCTTTGTATTTCATATATGTTAAATACAGCAGGAAAGAAAGAAAAGACCAAGATGGATGTCAGAGGAGACTCTGAAACTTGCTCTTGAACATCGAGCAGCTAAAGCAAAAGGAAGAATTGATGAAGTAAAAGAACTGAACAGAAGATTTCAAAGGGCCTCTCGAGAAGACAAAGTAAAGTATTATAATGACCTGTGCAAACAGCTGGAGATGGAAAACCAAAAGGGAAGAACACGCTCGGCATTTCTCAAGCTGAAAGAACTGAAGAAAAAATTCAAGCCCCGAGTTGCAATAGTGAAGGATTGTATGGGGAAAATATTAAACGACGCAGGAAACATCAAAAGAAGATGGAAGGAATACACAGAATCATTACACCAAAAAGAATTAGTCGATGTTCAACCATTTCAAGAGGTGTCGTATGATCAGGAACTGATGGTACTGAAGGAAGAAGTCCAAGCTGCCCTGAAGGCACTGGCGAAAAACAAGGCTCCAAGGATTGATGGATATCAATTGAGATGTTTCAACAAACAGAAGCAGAGCTGGAGGTGCTCACTCATCTATCCCAAGAAATATGGAAGACAGCTTCCTGGCCAACTGACGGGAAGAGATCCATATTTATGCCTATTGCCAAGAAAGATGATCCAACCGAATGTGGAAATTATAGAACAATATCATTAATATCACATGCAAGTAAAATTCTGCTGAAGATCATTCAAAAACGGCGGCAACAGTATATCAACAGGGAACTGCCAGAAATTCGGGCTGGTTTCAGAGGAGGACGTGGAACCAAGGGTATCATAGCTGATGTCAGATGGATCCTGGCTGAAAGCAGAGAATACCAGAAGGATTTTTACCTGTGTCTTATTGACTATGCAAAGGCATTCAACTGTGTGGATCATAACAAACTATGGATAACACTGTGAAGAATGGGAATTCCAGAACACTTAACTGTGCTCATGAGGAACCTTTACATAGATCAAGAGGCAGTTGCTCGAACAGAACAAGGGGATACTGATTGGTTCAAAGTCAGGAAAGGTGTGCATCAGGGTTGTATTCTTTCACTATGCCTATTTAATCTGTATGCTAAACAAATAATACGAGAAGCTGGACTACATGAAAAAGAACGGGTCATCAGGACGAGAGGAAGACTCATTACCAACCTCTGTTTTGCAGATGACACAACCTTGCTTGCTGAAAGTGAAGAGGACTTGAAGCACTTACTGATGAAGATCAAAGACCACAGCCTTCAGTATGGATTGTACCTCAACATAAAGAAAACTGAAATCCTCACACCTGGACCAATGAGCAACATCATGATAAACAGAGAAAAGATTGAAGTTGTCAAGGGTTTCTTTTTACTTGGATCCACAATCAACAGCCATGGAAGCAGCAGTCAGGAAATCAAAAGACGCATTGCATTGGGCAAATCTGCTACAAAGGACATCTTCAAAGTGTTGAAGAGCAAAGATGTCACCCTGAAGACTAAGGTGTGCCTGACCCAAGCCATGGTATTTTCAATAGTATCATATGCATGTGAAAGCTGGACAATGAATAAGGAAGACCAAGAAGAATTGGCACCTTTGAATTGTGGTGATGGCAAAGAATATTGAATATACCATGGACTGCCAAAAGAACGAAGAAATTTGTCTTAGAAGAAGTACAGCCAGAATGCTCCTAGAGGCAAGGACGGCGAGACTGTGTCTTACATACTTTGGACATGTTGTCAGAAGGGATCAGTCCCTGGAGAAGGACATCACGCTTGGCAGAGTACAGGGTCAGCGGAAAAGAGGAAGACACTCAACTCAGTGGATTGACACAGTGGCTGCAACAATGAGCTCAAGCATAACAACGATTGTTAAGGATGGCTCAGAACCAGGCAGTGTTTTGTTCTGTTGTGCATACGGTCGCTGTGAGTCAGAACTGATTCGACGGCACCTAACCTAACCTAACCGAAATATAGCATTAGAAGTCAATCATAGAGAGAAAAGCAATGATGCTTTGAAGACTCCACCAACGCTTTAAAAATATTTATTTTGGACAAATATTAGAATAAGATCCAGCAAATATTGATAAAGTTATCTTGGAGGTATGGAAAGATCAGAGTGGTCTTTCACCTTTTAAATTAATGTATTTATATAAAATTTGAATTTTTAACAAAGTATGTGTATTAGTTTTATGTTCATGACAAGATTTTAAGAGTTAAACAATGTTACAAAAATTGAAACGGTACAAGGAGAAAATTGGGGGTGAGGAATAAATTTCATACTTTCAAAAAATGTTGACATCTAATTTGTTTGTTTGATTTTTACATTGACTCAAAGATATCCTTTGGACCACCGTATTATGGGATAGATATAAGTTTAATTGGTCCTCATTTAAAAACAAAAAGGTTTAAAGTACAAACTGCTCCACACTCCAAGCCTGAGATGATAAATAAGCTTAAATATTTCTTCAGACCTAATCTGATGTTTAGCAGCAACCCTTGTATTACTTGCACCACTTTAACGTTTCTTTACAATGTAGGACAAAGTACAAAAGAGCCTCAGTGTTCTATTTTGTTGTTAACAAGCTACTAAATTTGTGTTTCCCATATAACGTTGTTTTCTGGGGGAATCATAGTAATGTGTTCTTAACCAGTCATAAAATTTATGATCTTCACAGCCAACTTGAGGCAAGAATGTTGAGTAATGTAAGCCTTATCTAGAAATCTAATTACAGTTAACACAAAATTATTTTTTTGTTTTTGTTAAATGTACCACACCATTTTCTGGAAATTTATTTCTATTGGCTGCTAGTGATTTATTCTGTAAACACTCTGAACTAAAGCTTACTATCTACACACAATAATTCACTTTGGAAATGGCACAAAACAATTTCAAAGTGACTAATTTCTTTTTCTAAAAAAAAAAAAAAATGTTTTTCTTTTTCTAGGTACCACCAAAATACAAAACAAGAGAAATTACGCAAGTACCTCTCAGACTAAACTTCCCACATTTATATCACGTTAGTAGGTATATACATCATACTTGAGCTGAAAGTGCTATTAACATAAATAGATGATGCAAACCAGAAACTGAATTTGATAATCTATTGCCTTGATGTGATGTGGTGCATATTTAGATCGGCTTTTTATGGTAGGAGACAGTGTTGAGTCTTTAATTAAACAATGTTAAAACATTTTGTCTTCTGATTTTAAATGTAACTGCTATCTACCTTTATTTAAAATTCTATCTTATTTTAAATTGCAAGTCTTTGTATGAAAATTGAAAGCCAGTAAATACTGGTATAACAAAACACTGCCATCCATTAGATTCCAACTAATAGCTACCCTAAAGGAAAGAGTAGAACTGCCCCATAGGACTTCCAAGGCTGTAATCTTTACTGAAGATTAGCCTTGGCCACATTTTTCTCCCTCAGAGCAACTGATGGATTGGAACTGCCCACTTTTGGGTCTGCAGCCTAGAGCTTAACCACTGTGCCACCAGGACTCCAAATACTAGTATAGCTCCACAAATATATTTATAGTATTACACTTAAAACCCATTGCCGTTCAGTCCATTGTGACTCATAATGACCCTATAGGAAAGAGAAGAACTGCCCCACAGGGTTTCCAAGCAGCAGCTGGTGGATTCCAACTGCTGACTTTTTGGTTAGCAGCTAAGCTTTTAACCACTGCACCACCAGAGCTCCTTAATTTATAGGTTAATGAAATCTGAAAAGCATGATTCCTAATTCTAATTTTAAAACAGTATAACATCAGTATATAGGAAAAATATATGAAACACCGGGAACAATCATGAAAGATTTTGGAATGAGCAAAAAAGATTTAGCTTGTTTCCACCACTCATAGCATTGCATATTATTATTTTCTATATGCAAGGGAATTCTCTATACTGAAAGGACAACTGATTTCCCTTCTCCTTTGCGGAAAAAGCCAATTTTGCATCTATTTGTAAATTCATGTTGCCTTTCCAAAAAAAAAAAATTTTTTTTTCCTGATTTACCTATGTAAGTGTGGTACTTTGAATTCTCCTTTCAACAAACTGTAATGTAACCAGAAGTTCTGAAGTTCAAACACACCAGCCACTCTGGGGGACAAAGACGTGGCAATCTGCTTCTGTAATGATTACAGCCTTGGAAACCCTATAGGTAGTTCTACTCTGCCCTAAGGTCGCTATGAGTTGGAATCAAGTTGTAGTTGGGGTTTTTCGATTTTTTTGTTTTTGCTTTGGTTTTGGTTTACTGGTTTCCTTGTTAACTAATGAGTCAAACAAAAAATTTTGACACATGTCCATTTCACCTTTTTATGAGAGTCATGATTTCACCATAAAAGGAATGCTTTAAAAAGACCCAAAATTCAAGATTTATAGACATAGGCAACATAAAGTCAAGCTACCTAAAACTGTCTTGTTATGAAGTAGTTGCCAAAGACATAAAGACTTTATGAAGCCTCTTGAAAAATGCCAAATGGAGATGATATTCAGCAGAGGAAAATTTCTTAAAAGTCTTCTGTCTCGAGAGGCGGAGCCAAGATGGCGGACTAGGCAGACGTTACCTTGGATCCCTCTTACAACAAAGACACGGAAAATCAAGTGAATCGATCACATACATAACAATCTACGAACCCTGAACAACAAACACGGATTTAGAGACGGAGAACGAACTAATACGGGGAAGCAGCAATAGTTTCCAGAGCCTGGAGCCAGCGTACCAGTCAGGTACGGCACAAGCACAGAGACCTGCTCCACCCCCCTGAACTAACCCCGGGAGGGGGACCAGCCGGTTCCACGGGCGGCGTGGGACGCAGCCGGTAGGAGAAGTCCCCGGGAGGCAGTGACTGATCTTGGAGCAGAAAGAGCAGCATCCGAGCCGGGGAACCGTCCCGCAGGGATTTGGACTGCTCGCAGGTACGCCATAAACACGGAGAGTTGCTCCACCCCCTGAACTAACCCCGGGAAGGGGACCAGCCGGGCCGCGCCGGCGGCGTGGGACGCAGCCGGTAGGAGAAGTCCCCGGGAGGCAGCGACTGGTATTGGAGTGGGGAGAACAGCGTTCCAGCCGGGACACTTGGTCGCGGCACAAGCACGGGGAGCTACTCCACCCATCTGAACTAACCCCGGGAGGGGGCCCACCTGGTTCACGGAGGCGGCACGGCCACCCGGCTGGAGGGACGAGAAGTCCCCTGGAGGCAGCGACTGATTTTGGAGTCGAGAGTGCACCGTCCCAGTAGGGGAGCTTTGACGCTGGGCGTGGGGCTGGAAGCGGAGGATCTGACCGTGACTCCAGCGGGCCAGACCCCCTGGGGGCAATCTCCACACAGCCAGCACACATAGGCGACGCGCCCGCGGGAATCTCAGATATAACAGTCATTCCAAGCAAGACAAGCAACTCTGGCTATATTCTGAGGTGCTACTCTCCTATCTCTCTGTTCCCTCCCCCACCCTCCCCAGGCGGCTTCATTAACATCTGAATAGCCTGAGCCAGAGGGAGAACTCTGATAGGGATCTGACTGCAGTTTTTTTTTAGCGGATTTTCTGGAAAAACTAGTTTCCCAGAGATGGCTCGGAGACAACAATCCATATCAAACCACTTAAAGAAGCAGACCGTGACAGCTTCTCCAGCCCCCCAAACAAAAGAATCAAAATCTTTCCCAAATGAAGATACAATTTTGGAATTATCAGATACAGAATATAAAAAACTAATTTACAGAATGCTTAATGATATCACAAATGAAATTAGGATATCTGCAGAAAAAGCCAAGGAACACACTGATAAAACTGTTGAAGAACTCAAAAAGATTATTCAAGAACATACTGGAAAAATTAATAAGTTGCAAGAATCCATAGAGAGACAACATGTAGAAATCCAAAAGATTAACAATAAAATAACAGAATTAGACAACACACTAGGAAGTCAGAGGAGCAGACTGGAGCAATTAGAATGCAGACTGGGACATCTGGAGGACCAGGGAATCAACACCAACATAGCTGAAAAAAAATCAGATAAAAGAATTAAAAAAAATGAAGAAACCCTAAGAATTATGTGGGACTCTATCAAGAAGGATAACCTGCGGGTGATTGGAGTCCCAGAACAGGGAGGGGGGACAGAAAACACAGAGAAAATAGTTGAAGAACTTCTGACAGAAAACTTCCCTGACATCATGAAAGACGAAAGGATATCTATCCAAGATGCTCATCGAACCCCATTTAAGATTGATACAAAAAGAAAAACACCAAGACATATTATCATCAAACTCACCAAAACCAAAGATAAACAGAAAATTTTAAAAGCAGCCAGGGAGAAAAGAAAGGTTTCCTTCAAGGGAGAATCAATAAGAATATGTTCTGACTACTCAGCAGAAACCATGCAGGCAAGAAGGGAATGGGACGACATATACAGAACACTGAAGGAGAAAAACTGCCAACCAAGGATCATATATCCAGGAAAACTCTCTCTGAAATATGAAGGCGAAATTAAGATATTTACAGACAAACACAAGTTTAGAGAATTTGCAAAAACCAAACCAAAGCTACAAGAAGTACTAAAGGATATTGTTTGGTCACAGAACCAATAATATCAGATATCAGCACAACACAAGGTCACAAAACAGAACGTCCTGATATCAACTCAAATAGGGAAATCACAAAAACAAACAAATTAAGATTAATTAAAAAAAAAAAATACACATAACAGGGAATTATGGAAGTCAATAGGTAAAAGATCACAATAATCAAAAAGAGGGACTAAATACAGGAGGCATTGAACTGCCATATGGAGAGTGATACAAGGCGATATAGAACAATACAAGTTAGGTTTTTACTTAGAAAAATAGGGGTATATAATGAGGTAACCACAAAAAGGCATAACAACTCTATAACTCAAGACAAAAACCAAGAAAAATGTAACGACTCAACTAACATAAAGTCAAACACTATGAAAATGAGGATCTCACAATTTACTAAGAAAAACACCTCAGCACAAAAAAGTGTGTGGAAAAATGAAATTGTCAACAACACACATAAAAAGGCATCAAAATGACAGCACTAAAAACTTATTTATCTATAATTACCCTGAATGTAAATGGACTAAATGCACCAATAAAGAGACAGAGAGTCACAGACTGGATAAAGAAACACGATCCATCTATATGCTGCCTACAAGAGACACACCTTAGACTTAGAGACACAAACAAACTAAAACTCAAAGGATGGAAAAAAGTATATCAAGCAAACAATAAGCAAAAAAGAAGAGGAGTAGCAATATTAATTTCTGACAAAATAGACTTTATACTTAAATCCACCACAAAGGATAAAGAAGGACACTATATAATGATAAAAGGGACAATTGATCAGGAAGACATAACCATATTAAATATTTACGCACCCAATGACAGGGCTACAAGATACATAAATCAAATTTTAACAGAACTGAAAAGCGAGATAGATACCTCCACAATTATAGTAGGAGACTTCAACACACCACTTTTGGAGAAGGACAGGACATCCAGTAAGAAGCTCAACAGAGACACGGAAGATCTAATTACAACAATCAACCAACTTGACCTCATTGACTTATACAGAACTCTCCACCCAACTGCTGCAAAATATACTTTTTTTTCCAGCGCACATGGAACATTCTCTAGAATAGACCACATATTAGGTCATAAAACAAACCTTTGCAGAGTCCAAAACATCGAAATATTACAAAGCATCTTCTCAGACCACAAGGCAATAAAACTAGAGATCAATAACAGAAAAACGAGGGAAAAGAAATCAAATACTTCGAAAATGAACAATACCCTCCTGAAAAAAGACTGGGTTATAGAAGACATCAAGGAGGGAATAAGGAAATTCATAGAAAGCAACGAGAATGAAAATACTTCCTATCAAAACCTCTGGGACACAGCAAAAGCAGTGCTCAGAGGCCAATTTATATCAATAAATGCACACATACAAAAAGAAGAAAGAGCCAAAATCAGAGAACTGTCCCTACAACTTGAACAAATAGAAAGTGAGCAACAAAAGAATCCATCAGGCACCAGAAGAAAACAAATAATAAAAATTAGAGCTGAACTAAATGAATTAGAGAACAGAAAAACAATCGAAAGAATTAACAAAGCCAAAAGCTGGTTCTTTGAAAAAATTAACAAAATTGATAAACCATTGGCTAGACTGACTAAAGAAATACAGGAAAGGAAACAAATAACCCGAATAAGAAATGAGAAGGACCACATCACAACAGAACCAAATGAAATTAAAAGAATCATTTCAGATTATTATGAAAAATTGTACTCTAACAAATTTGAAAACCTAGAAGAAATGGATGAATTCCTGGAAAAACACTACCTACCTAAACTAACACATTCAGAAGTAGAACAACTAAATAGACCCATAACAAAAAAAGAGATTGAAACGGTAATCAAAAAACTCCCAACAAAAAAAAGTCCTGGCCCGGACGGCTTCACTGCAGAGTTCTACCAAATTTTCAGAGAAGAGTTAACACCACTACTACTAAAGGTATTCCAAAGCATAGAAAATGACGGAATACTACCCAACTCATTCTATGAAGCCACCATCTCCCTGATACCAAAACCAGGTAAAGGCATTACAAAAAAAGAAAATTATAGACCTATATCCCTCATGAACATTGATGCAAAAATCCTCAACAAAATTCTAGCCAATAGAATCCAACGACACATCAAAAAAATAATTCACCCTGATCAAGTGGGATTTATACCAGGTATGCAAGGCTGGTTTAATATCAGAAAAACCATTAATGTAATCCATCACATAAATAAAACAAAAGACAAAAACCACATGATCTTATCAATTGATGCAGAAAAGGCATTTGACAAAGTCCAACACCCATTCATGATAAAAACTCTCACCAAAATAGGAATTGAAGGAAAATTCCTCAACATAATAAAGGGCATCTATGCAAAGCCAACAGCCAATATCACTCTAAATGGAGAGAACCTGAAAGCATTTCCCTTGAGAACGGGAACCAGACAAGGATGCCCTTTATCACCACTCTTATTCAACATCGTGTTGGAAGTCTTAGCCAGGGCAATCAGGCTAGACAAAGAAATAAAAGGTATCCGGATTGGCAAGGAAGAAGTAAAGTTATCACTATTTGCAGATGACATGATTATATACACAGAAAACCCTAAGGAATCCTCCAGAAAACTACTGAAACTAATAGAAGAGTTTGGCAGAGTCTCAGGTTATAAAATAAACATACAAAAATCACTTGGATTCCTCTACATCAACAAAAAGAACACCGAAGAGGAAATAACCAAATCAATACCATTCACAGTAGCCCCCAAGAAGATAAGATACTTAGGAATAAATCTTACCAAGGATGTAAAAGACCTATACAAAGAAAACTACAAAGCTCTACTACAAGAAATTCAAAAGGACATACTTAAGTGGAAAAACATACCTTGCTCATGGATAGGAAGACTTAACATAGTAAAAATGTCTATTCTACCAAAAGCCATCTATACATTTAACGCACTTCCGATCCAAATTCCAATGTCATATTTTAAGAGGATAGAGAAACAAATCACCAATTTCATATGGAAGGGAAAGAAGCCCCGGATAAGCAAAGCACTACTGAAAAAGAAGGAGAAAGTGGGAGGCCTCACCTTACCTGACTTCAGAACCTATTATACAGCCACAGTAGTCAAAACAGCCTGGTATTGGTACAACAACAGACACATAGACCAATGGAACAGAATTGAGAACCCAGACATAGATCCATCCACGTATGAGCAGCTGATATTTGACAAAGGACCAGTGTCAATTAACTGGGGAAAAGACAGCCTTTTTAACAAATGGTGCTGGCATAACTGGATATCCATTTGCAAAAAAATGAAACAGGACCCATACCTCACACCATGCACAAAAACTAACTCCAAGTGGATCAAAGACCTAAACATAAAGACTAAAACGATAAAGATCATGGAAGAAAAAATTGGGACAACCCTAGGAGCCCTAATACAAGGCATAAACAGAATACAAAACATTACCAAAAATGATGAAGAGAAACCCGATAACTGGGAGCTCCTAAAAATCAAACACCTATGCTCATCTAAAGACTTCACCAAAAGAGTAAAAAGACCACCTACAGATTGGGAAAGAATTTTCAGCTATGACATCTCCGACCAGCGCCTGATCTCTAAAATCTACATGATTCTGTCAAAACTCAACCACAAAAAGACAAACAACCCAATCAAGAAGTGGGCAAAGGATATGAACACACATTTCTCCAAAGAAGATATTCAGGCAGCCAACAGATACATGAGAAAATGCTCTCGATCATTAGCCATTAGAGAAATGCAAATTAAAACTACGATGAGATTCCATCTCACAACAGCAAGGCTGGCATTAATCCAAAAAACACAAAATAATAAATGTTGGAGAGGCTGCGGAGAGATTGGAACTCTCATACACTGCTGGTGGGAATGTAAAATGGTACAACCACTTTGGAAATCTATCTGGCGCTATCTTAAACAGTTAGAAATAGAACTACCATACAACCCAGAAATCCTACTCCTAGGAATATACCCTAGAGATACAAGAGCCTTCATACAAACAGATATATGCACACCCATGTTTATTGCAGCTCTGTTTACAATAGCAAAAAGTTGGAAGCAACCAAGGTGTCCATCAACGGATGAATGGTTAAATAAATTGTGGTATATTCACACAATGGAATACTACGCATCGATAAAGAACAGTGACGAATCTCTGAAACATTTCATAACATGGAGGAACCTGGAAGGCATTATGCTGAGCGAAATTAGTCAGAGGCAAAAGGACAAATATTGTATAAGACCACTATTATAAGATCTTGAGAAACAGTAAACCTGAGAAGAACACATACTTTTGTGGTTACGAGGGGGGGAGGGAGGGAGGGTGGGAGAGGGTTTTTTTATTGATTAATCAGTAGATAAGAACTGCTTTAGGTGAAGGGAAAGACAACACTCAATACATGGAAGGTCAGCTCAATTGGACTGGACCAAAAGCAAAGAAGTTTCCGGGATAAAATGAAGGCTTCAAAGGTCAGCAGAGCAAGCGCGGGGGTCTGGGGAACATGGTTTGCGGGGACTTCTAAGTCAATTGGCAAAATAATTCTATTATGAAATCATTCTGCATCCCACTTTGAAATGTGGCGTCTGGGGTCTTAAATGCTAACAAGCAGCCATCTAAGATGCAGCAATTGGTCTCAACCCACCTGGAGCAAAGAAAAATGAAGAACACCAAGCCCACATGACAACTAAGAGCCCAAGAGACAGAAAGGGCCGCATGAACCAGAGACCTACATCATCCTGAGACCAGAAGAACTAGTTGGTGCCCGGCCACAATTGATGACTGCCCTGACAGGGAGCTCAGCAGAGGACCCCTGAGGGAGCAGGAGATCAGTGGGATGCAGACCCCAAATTCTCATAAGAAGACCAAACTTAATGGTCTGACTGAGACTGGAGGAATCCCGGCGGCCATGCTCCCCAGACCTTCAGTTGACACAGGACAGGAACCATCCCCGAAGACAACTCATCAGAAATGAAAGGGTCTGGTCAGCGGGTGGGAGAGAGATGCTGATGAAGAGTGAGCTAATTATATCAGGTGGACACTTGAGATTGTGTTGGCAACTCTTGTCTGGAGGGGGGATGGGAGGATAGAGAGAGAGGGAAGCCGGCAAAATTGTCAAGAAAGGAGAGACTGAAAGGGCTGACTCAAGATGGGGAGAGTAAGTGGGAGTAGGGAGTGAGATGTATGTAAACTTATATGTGACAGACTGATTGGATTTGTAAACGTTCACTTGAAGCTTAATAAAAGTTATTATAAAAAAAAAAAAAGTCTTCTGTCTCACTATTCTTTCTCTCTCCTTTTAAGTTATATCCTTTTCTCTGCATTTTACAATGGAGTTTAAATATGCAAGTCTCTGTTTTTCCACACTTTCTGTGTGCTGTCAGGTCAATTCCTATTCATCCAACCCTACAGGACAAAGTAGAACTGCCCCATAGGGTTCCTAGTCCATACTCTTCAAGGGAGAAAATCGCCAGGTCTTTTCTCCCACACAGCCACTGGTGGATTTGAACTGCCAACCTTTCAGTTAGCAGACAAGTGCTTAACCTTTATGTCACCAGGGCTCCTGTTTTTAAACTGTTGTTGTTAGGTGTCATCAAGTTGGTTTCGACTCATAGTAACCCTACGTACCACAGAACAAAACACTGCCCGGTCCTGAGCCATGCTCACAATCATTGTTATGATTGAGCCCATTGTTGCAGCCACTGTGTCAATCCACCCCCTTGGAGTGTCTTCCTCTTTTTACTGACCCTCTACTTTACCAAGCATGATGTCCTTCTCCAGGGACTGGTCCTTCTGACAACATGTCCAAAGTATCCAAGACACAGACTCCCCACCCTTGTTTCTAAAAAGCATACTGGTTGTACTTCTTCCAAGACTAATTTGTTCATTCTTTTGGCTGTTCACAGTATATGGAACATTCTTTCCCAACATCATAATTCAAAAGCATCAATTCTTCGGTCTTCCTTATTGATTTCTAGCTGTCACATGCATATGAGGTGATTAAAAATACCATGGCATGGGGCAGGCACGTCTTAGTCCTCAAAGTGACATCTTTACTTTTTTTTTTTTTTATTAACTTTTATTAAGCTTCAAGTGAACGTTTACAAATCCAATCAGTCTGTCACATATAAGTTTACATACATCTCACTCCCTACTCCCACTTGCTCTCCCCTTCTTGAGTCAGCCCTTTCAGTATCTCCTTTCGTGACAATTTTGCCGGCTTCTCTCTCTCTCTATCCTCCCATCCCTCCTCCAGACAAGAGTTGCCAACACAATCTCAAGTGTCCACCTGATATAATTAGCTCACTCTTCATCAGTGTCTCCCTCCCACCCGCTGACCAGTCCCTTTCATGCCTGATAAGTTGTCTTCGGGGTTGGATCCTGTCCTGTGCCAACAGAAGGTCTGGGGAGCATTGCCGCCGGGATTCCTCTAGTCTCAGTCAGACCATTAAGTTTGGTCTTTTTATGAGAATTTGGGGTCTGTATCCCACTGATCTCCTGCTCCCTCAGGGGTCCTCTGTTGTGCTCCCTGTCAGGGCAGTCATCGATCGTGGCCGGGCACCAACTAGTTCTTCTGGTCTCAGGATGATGTAGGTCTCTGGTTCATGTGGCCCTTTCTGTCTCTTGGGCTCTTAGTTGTCGTGTGGCCTTGGTGTTCTTCATTTTCCTTTGCTCCAGGTGGGTTGAGACCAATTGATACATCTTAGATGGCCGCTTGTTAGCATTTAAGACCCCAGATGCCACATTTCAAAGTGGGATGCAGAATGATTTCATAATAGAATTATTTTGCCAATTGACTTAGAAGTCCCCGCAAACCATGTTCCCCAGACCCCCGCACTTGCTCTGCTGACCTTTGAAGCCTTCATTTTATCCCGGAAACTTCTTTGCTTTTGGTCCAGTCCAATTGAGCTGACCTTCCATGTATTGAGTGTTGTCTTTCCCTTCACCTAAAAGCATTTCTTATCTACTGGTTAATCAATAAAAAATCCTCTCCCACCCTCCCTCCCTCTCCCCCGTCGTAACCACAAAAGTATGTGTTCTTCTCAGGTTTACTATCACTCAAGATCTTATAATAGTGGTCTTATACAATATTTGTCCTTTTGCCTCTGACTGATTTCGCTCAGCATGATGCCTTCCAGGTTCCTCCATGTTATGAAATGTTTCACAGATTCGTCACTGTTCTTTATCGATGCGTAGTATTCCATTGTGTGAATATACCACAATTTATTTACCCATTCATCCGTTGATGGAAACCTTGGTTGCTTCCAACTTTTTGCTATTGTAAACAGAGCTGCAATAAACATGGGTGTGCATATATCTGTTTGTATGAAGGCTCTTGTATCTCTAGGGTATATTCCCAGGAGTAGGATTTCTGGGTTGTATGGTAGTTCTATTTCGAACTGTTTAAGATAACACCAGATAGATTTCCAAAGTGGTTGTACCATTTTACATTCCCACCAGCAGTGTATAAGAGTTCCAATCTCTCCGCAGCCTCTCCAACATTTATTATTTTGTGTTTTTTGGATTAATGCCAGCCTTGCTGGTGTGAGATGGAATCTCATCGTAGTTTTAATTTGCATTTCTCTAATGGCTAATGATCGAGACCATTTTCTCATGTATCTGTTAGCTGCCTGAATATCTTCTTTAGTGAAATGTGTGTTCATATCCTTTGCCCACTTTTTGATTGGGTTGTTTGTCTTTTTGTGGTTGAGTTTTGACAGAATCATGTAGATTTTAGAGATCAGGCGCTGGTCGGAGATGTCATAGCTGAAAATTCTTTCCCAATCTGTAGGTGGTCTTTTTACTCTTTTGGTGAAGTCTTTAGATGAGCATAGGTGTTTGATTTTTAGGAGCTCCCAGTTATCGGGTTTCTCTTCATCATTTTTGGTAATGTTTTGTATTCTGTTTATGCCTTGTATTAGGGCTCCTAGGGTTGTCCCAATTTTTTCTTCCATGATCTTTATCGTTTTAGTCTTTATGTTTAGGTCTTTGATCCACTTGGAGTTAGTTTTTGTGCATGGTGTAAGGTATGGGTCCTGTTTCATTTTTTTGCAAATGAATATCCAGTTATGCCAGCACCATTTGTTAAAAAGGCTATCTTTTCCCCAATTAATTGACACTGGTCCTTTGTCAAATATCAACTGCTCATACGTGGATGGATCTATGTCTGGGTTCTCAATTCTGTTCCATTGGTCTATGTGCCTGTTGTACCAGTACCAGGCTGTTTTGACTACTGTGGCTGTATAATAGGTTCTGAAATCAGGTAAAGTGAGGCCTCCCACTTTCTTCTTCTTTTTCAGTAATGCTTTCCTTATCCGAGGCTTCTTTCTCTTCCATATGAAATTGGTGATTTGTTTCTCTATCCCCTTAAAATATGACATTGGAATTTGGATAGGAAGTGCGTTAAATGTATAGATGGCTTTTGGTAGAATAGACATTTTTACTATGTTAAGTCTTCCTGTCCATGAGCAAGGTATGTTTTTCCACTTAAGTATATCCTTTTGAATTTCTTGTAGTAGAGCTTTGTAGTTTTCTTTGTATAGGTCTTTTACATCCTTGGTAAGATTTATTCCTAAGTATCTTATCTTCTTGGGGGCTACTGTGAATGGTATTGATTTGGTTATTTCCTCTTCGGTGTTCTTTTTGTTGATGTAGAGGAATCCAAGTGATTTTTGTATGTTTATTTTATAACCTGAGACTCTGCCAAACTCTTCTATTAGTTTCAGTAGTTTTCTGGAGGATTCCTTAGGGTTTTCTGTGTATGTAATCAAGTCATCTGCAAATAGTGATAACTTTACTTCTTCCTTGCCAATCCGGATACATTTTATTTCTTTGTCTAGCCTAATTGCCCTGGCTAGGACTTCCAGCACAATGTTGAATAAGTGTGGTGATAAAGGGCATCCTTGTCTGGTTCCCGTTCTCAAGGGAAATGCTTTCAGGTTCTCTCCATTTAGAGTGATATTGGCTGTTGGCTTTGCATAGATGCCCTTTATTATGTTGAGGAATTTTCCTTCAATTCCTATTTTGGTAAGAGTTTTTATCATGAATGGGTGTTGAACTTTGTCAAATGCCTTTTCTGCATCAATTGATAAGATCATGTGGTTTTTGTCTTTTGTTTTATTTATGTGATGGCTTACATTAATGGTTTTTCTGATATTAAACCAGCCTTGCATACCTGGTATAAATCCCACTTGATCAGGGTGAATTATTTTTTTGATGTGTTGTTGGATTGTATTGGCTAGAATTTTGTTGAGGATTTTTGCATCTATGTTCATGAGGGATATAGGTCTATAATTTTCTTTTTTTGTAATGTCTTTACCTGGTTTTGGTATCAGGGAGATGGTGGCTTCATAGAATGAGTTGGGTAGTATTCCGTCATTTTCTATGTTTTGGAATACCTTCAGGAGTAGTGGTGTTAACTCTTCTCTGAAAGTTTGGTAGAACTCTGCAGTGAAGCTGTCCGGGCCAGGGCTTTTTTTGTTGGGAGTTTTTTGATTACCATTTCAATCTCTTTTTTTGTTATGGGTCTATTTAGTTGTTCTACTTCTGAATGTGTTAGTTTAGGTAGGTAGTGTTTTTCCAGGAATTCATCCATTTCTTCTAGGTTTTCAAATTTGTTAGAGTACAATTTTTCATAATAATCTGAAATGATTCTTTTAATTTCATTTGGTTCTGTTGTGATGTGGTCCTTCTCGTTTCTTATTCGGGTTATTTGTTTCCTTTCTTGTATTTCTTTAGTCAGTCTAGCCAATGGTTTATCAATTTTGTTAATTTTTTCAGAGAACCAGCTTTTGGCTTTGTTAATTCTTTCGATTGTTTTTCTGTTCTCTAATTCATTTAGTTCAGCTCTAATTTTTATTATTTGTTTTCTTCTGGTGCCTGATGGATTCTTTTGTTGCTCACTTTCTATTTGTTCAAGTTGTAGGGACAGTTCTCTGATTTTGGCTCTTTCTTCTTTTTGTATGTGTGCATTTATTGATATAAATTGGCCTCTGAGCACTGCTTTTGCTGTGTCCCAGAAGTTTTGATAGGAAGTATTTTCATTCTTGTTGCTTTCTAAGAATTTCCTTATTTCCTCCTTGATGTCTTGTATAACCCAGTCTTTTTTCAGGAGGGTATTGTTCATTTTCCAAGTATTTGATTTCTTTTCCCTCGTTTTTCTGTTATTGATTTCTAGTTTCATTGCCTTGTGGTCTGAGAAGATGCTCTGTAATATTTCGATGTTTTGGATTCTGGAAAGATTTGTTTTATGACCTAATACGTGGTCTATTCTAGAGAATGTTCCATGTGCACTAGAAAAAAAAGTATATTTTGCAGCAGTTGGGTGGAGAGTTCTGTATAAGTCCATGAGGTCAAGTTGGTTGATTGTTGTAAGTAGGTCTTCCGTGTCTCTATTGAGCTTCTTACTGGATGTCCTGTCCTTCTCCGAAAGTGGTGTGTTGAAGTCTCCTACTATAATTGTGGAGGTATCTATCTCACTTTTCAATTCTGTTAAAATTTGATTTATGTATCTTGCAGCCCTGTCATTGGGTGCATAAATATTTAATATGGTTATGTCTTCCTGATCAATTGTCCCTTTTATCATTATATAGTGTCCTTCTTTATCCTTTGTGGTGGATTTAAGTCTAAAGTCTATTTTGTCAGAAATTAATATTGCTACTCCTCTTCTTTTTTGCTTATTGTTTGCTTGATATATTTTTTTCCATCCTTTGAGTTTTAGTTTGTTTGTGTCTCTAAGTCTAAGGTGTGTCTCTTGTAGGCAGCATATAGATGGATCGTGTTTCTTTATCCAGTCTGTGACTCTCTGTCTCTTTATTGGTGCATTTAGTCCATTTACATTCAGGGTAATTATAGATAAATAAGTTTTTAGTGCTGTCATTTTGATGCCTTTTTATGTGTGTTGTTGACAATTTCATTTTTCCACATACTTTTTTGTGCTGAGGCGTTTTTCTTAGTAAATTGTGAGATCTTCATTTTCAAAGTGTTTGACTTTATGTTAGTTGAGTCGTTACGTTTTTCTTGGCTTTTATCTTGAGTTATAGAGTTGTTATACCTTTTTGTGGTTACCTTATTATTTACCCCTATTTTTCTAAGTAAAAACCTAACTTGTATTGTTCTATATCGCCTTGTATCACTCTCCATCTGGCAGTTCAATGCCTCCTGTATTTAGTCCCTCTTTTTGATTATTGTGATCTTTTACCTATTGACTTCCATGATTCCCTGTTATGTATATATTTTTTTTAATTAATCTTAATTTGTTTGTTTTTGTGATTTCCCTATTTGAGTTGATATCAGGATGTTCTGTTTTGTGACCTTGTGTTGTGCTGGTATCTGATATTATTGGTTCTCTGACCAAACAATATCCTTTAGTATTTCTTGTAGCTTTGGTTTGGTTTTTGCAAATTCTCTAAACTTGTGTTTATCTGTAAATATCTTAATTTCGCCTTCATATTTCAGAGAGAGTTTTGCTGGATATATGATCCTTGGCTGGCAGTTTTTCTCCTTCAGTGTTCTGTATATGTCGTCCCATTCCCTTCTTGCCTGCATGGTTTCTGCTGAGTAGTCTGAACTTATTCTTATTGATTCTCCCTTGAAGGAAACCTTTCTTTTCTCCCTGGCTTCTCTTAAAATTTTCTGTTTATTTTTGGTTTTGGCGAGTTTGATGATAATATGTCTTGGTGTTTTTCTTTTTGGATCAACCTTAAATGGGGTTCGATGAGCATCTTGGATAAATATCCTTTTGTCTTTCATGATGTCAGTGAAGTTTTGTGTCAGGAGGTCTTCAACTATTTTCTCTGTGTTTTCTGTCCCCCCTCCCTGTTCTGGGACTCCAATCACCCGCAGGTTATCCTTCTTGATAGAGTCCCACATGATTCTTAGGGTTTCTTCATTTTTTTTAATTCTTTTAACTGATTTTTTTTCAGCTATGTTGGTGTTGATTCCCTGGTCCTCCAGATGTCCCAGTCTGCATTCTAATTGCTCGATTCTGCTCCTCTGACTTCCTATTGCGTTGTCTAATTCTGTAATTTTATTGTTAATCTTTTGGATTTCTACATGCTGTCTCTCTATGGATTCTTGCAACTTATTAATTTTCCACTATGTTCTTGAATAATCTTTTTGAGTTCTTCAACAGTTTTATCAGTGTGTTCCTTGGCTTTTTCTGCAGTTTGCCTTATTTCATTTGTGATGTCTTGAAGCATTCTGTAAATTAGTTTTTTATATTCTGTATCTGATAATTCCAGGATTGTATCTTCATTTGGGAAAGATTTTGATTCTTTTGTTTGGGGAGTTGGAGAAGCTGTCATGGTCTGCTTCTTTAAGTGGTTTGATATGGACTGCTGTCTCCGAGCCATCACTGGGAAACTAGTTTTTCCAGAAAATCCGCTAAAAAAAAATGCAGTCAGATCCCTATCAGAGTTCTCCCTCTGGCTCAGGCTATTCGGATGTTAATTAAGTCGCCTGGGGAGGGTGGGGGAGGGAACAGAGAGCTAGGAGTGTAGCACCTCAGAATATAGCCAGAGTTGCTTGTCTTGTTTGGAATGACTATTATATCTGAGATTCCCGCGGGGCACGTCTCCTATGTGTGCTGGCTGTGTGGAGATTGCCCCCCGGGGGTCTGGCCCGCTGGAGTCAAGGTCAGATCCTCCGCTTCCAGCCCCACGCCCAGCATCAAGGCTCCGCTACTGGGACGGTGTGCTCTCGACTCCAAAATCAGTCGCTGCCTCCCGGGGACTTCTCATCCCTCCAGCCACGTTGCCGTGCCGCCTCCGCGAACCAGTTGGGTCGCCTCCCGGGGTTAGTTCAGGTGGGTGGAGCAGCTCCCCGTGCTTGTGCCGTGACTGAGTGTCCCGGCTGGGATGCTGTTCTCCCTGCTCCAATACTAGTCACTGCCTCCTGGGGACTTCTCCTACCGGCTGAGTCCCACGCCGCCCACGCGACCTAACTGGGCCCCCTCCCGGGGTTAGTTCAGGGGGGTGGAGCAGCTCTCCGTGTTTATGCCGTACCTGCGTCCAGTCCAAATCCCGGCGGGATGGTTCCCTGGCTGGGACGCTGCTCCCCCCGTTCCAAGACCAGTCACTGCCTCCCGGGGACTTCTCCTACCGGCTGCGTCCCACGCCGCCCGCGGAACCGGCTGGTCCCCCTCCCGGGGCTAGTTCAGGGGGGTGGAGCAGCTCTCTGTGCTTGTGCCGTACCTGACTGGTACGCTGGCTCCAGGCTCTGGAAACAATCGCTGTTTCCCCGTATTAGTTCTTTCTCCGTCTCTAAATCTGTGTTTGTTGTTCAGGGTTCGTAGATTGTTATGTATGTGATCGATTCACTTGTTTTTCCGTGTCTTTGTTGTAAGAGGGATCCGAGGTAGCGTCTGCCTAGTCCGCCATCTTGGCTCCGCCTCCACATCTTTGCTTTTTAACGCATTTAAGAGGTCTCTTGCAGCAGATTTGCCCAATGCCATTCATCATTTGATTTCCTAACTGCTGCTTCCACGGGACTTGACTGTGGATCCAAGTAAAATAAAATCCTTTACAACTTCAGCCTTTTCTCTGCTTATCATGATGTGGCTTATTGGTCCAGTTGTAAGGATTTTTGTTTTCTTTATGTTGAGGTATAATCCACACTGAAGGCTGTAGTATTTGATCTTCTTCAGTAAGTGCTTCAAGTCCTCTTCACTTTTAGCAAGCAAGGTTGTGTCATCTGCATAAAGCAGGCTGTTAACGAGTCTTCCTTCAATTCCGATGCCCTGTTCTTCTTCATATAGTCCAGCTTCTCGGATTATTTGCTCAGCATACAGATTGAATAAGTATGGTGAAAGGATACAACCCTGACACACACCCTTCCTGATTTTAAACCACAAAGTATCCCCTTGTTCTGTTTCAATGACTGCCTCTTGGTCTATATACAGGTTCTGCATGAGCACAATTAAGTGTTCTGGAATTCCCCTTCTTTGCAATGTTCTGTCATATAGGTGACAAAAAAAATAAAAGCATTGGAAAATGTACAGAATTTAAAAGGAGTTATAATTTAAGTTGAGTTTGTCAAGAGCAGAGCCACTTAGATTTAAGGGTGAACGAAAGGACTTGTCATAGGAATTTAAAATCCGAGGAAGTAAATGCATATCCTGCTGCCTTCTCAAGATCATTTTGACCACATTAAGGTTTTCTGAACAGACTAAGTGAAGTCGGTTTTGGTGAACCTCTGTCTCCCATACAAACTCTATTCTATTCCACTTGAGATTCATACATAATAGCAAACTTAGGTAGCCCTTTATTTTTTCTCTTCTGCAAACCCAGTATCTTACATATGTACCTAGAGCATATTTGGTTATAACTAAAATACTCAAGGCTCTCCAAAATTAGAAATACAGCATTTTCATAAATAAAAATGTTTTAAAGGTGTCATGTGTTCTATTTTAAATATAAATCTAGTCAAATAATCCACCTCCACAATGAATACATGTGAAATCCAGTCAATACTTCTGAAAAGATCTCATCCTACAGGCATTTAACTGATTGTCCAGATATTTCTACTGCTGCAAACCTTCCCTATCTTCCCTCTCCCTTCCCCATGGTCTATTAGACAATGTCTAGACAGTGGCGTATTTTGTTCAGTTAGCTCTAAATGTTTGGAGTGCAAAATAATAATCTTCACAGGAGGAAAAAAGTTTAATATCTGAAGGAAATACCTCTAGGAAGCTAATACTGTTTATATGGATATTTGCTAGCATTTGCTTCCTGAATTTGATGCTGCCTCTCTTTATATAAATGTTTTCTCTCTCATATGTTTTAGTGATCTTTGTACAACCAAAGGCTGTAATTAATAGCTAGTCATCAAGTAGAAACATAAATATCTCCTCAGTATGTGTGCGTGTATGTGGCCATGTGTATGAGCATCTGTATGTCAGCAGAGGATAATGAAAGGGAACAGGGCAGGCTTGTCTGTCAGGAAGCAGGCTAGTATAAATATGTATTGCTGTGTGGTTAACATAGTTTACAAGAATGAGAACAAAATGACATTAGATGCTAAGATCTGTACAGTCATGGGGTCTGGGAAACATGGGATGGTGAAGAGCATATTATAATGATATACAGTGTCTTAATTTCTTGGAACTCAAAGGTTAGGTTTCCATTTTCCTTACATGTCTTAGAAGACCTTGCTCTCCTATTTTGAAAAACCCATCATCAATTGAACTTACATTATTTTCACTTGTGATCTTCTTTTTTTTAATAATTTATTTTATTTTTGTTGCTGTTGTCATTGAGAATACACACAGCAAAAACATACACCAATTCAAGTTTCTACATGCACAATTCAGTTGGAGCGCAGGGGTAGAAATCCTAAAGGACGGGACATTTGTCTTAGAGTGGTTGAATCTCATCTGGGGTGTGTGTGTGTGTGTGGCTATTCAAAGACTTTCACCAGTAAGAAAAATAACAGAAAATGCAGAGAAAATGAGAATGGATTTAAAATGTGATAGGCCATAGTTTGGAAGGCCCATTAAAATAATATCACATTCACCCTCTGTTATTTTTCTTACTGCTGAAAATGTTTAAGTAGACAGACAGACAGACAGACACACACACACGCCTACAATGAAATTCAGCCACAGTGAGATAAATGTCTCATCCTCTAGGATTGCTACTTCTGCACTCCAGTGGACTTAATGGCTTTACCAGGACCATTTAACACATCACACCTGCATCGCATTTAGTAATGTGTCTTTCTCTCTTACTGGACTGTTAGATTCTTGAGGGAAAATAGTGCATTATTAATGTTGATATTTCAATCTTATCACCACTCTCCATCCTATATGTGTGTAAATGAAATTTCATAAATTGGCTAAAGCGTGTTGAAGTAACTCAGCACATTTAAAGTAAGTCCCACTTTTCATACCTGTATTGCTGATTTATCCATTTTGTGGACCCCAAAATATCACTTCATCTTCCAGTATATCCCTATGAATATACCCTTGCTCCCAGACATCTTTTTCCAAAACTATATTTTAATTGTCTTTACCTGGAAAAGGGGAAAAACCAGAACGAGAATACCTGGCAATGCTCAAATGTAGGGCTTAGCTTTAAACCCTAGGTTCTAGAGAAGAGCAATCTTTTCTTTAATGGAAACATGAAGGGTGAGGATGAATAGTTAGTAGAGTGACCTTTGACTCTACTTCTTTCATAGTAACTTTGGCAAGTCATTTGTTAACATTATGGGAATTGCCTCTGAAAAGCATCAAGCACTTAAGAAAAATCTAGTTTATGTCGTTGATGATTTTCCCATTTACTAATGCTCCTCGTTCTCTTGCGGTTCTAAAGCACTGAAAGATGGGAGAACCAGCAACTTTTTTTTTGCCTTCCCCACAGCGTTACACAAAACAAATGCCTAGCCCATGTGTCCAATTGTATAGCTCTAAAGTTACTCCTAATCTTCTTTCACATCCTCTTTCTTTTGTTAGATTTTTTTAACCTCCAAAGAAAATGAGATTTCCACAGCTAAATTGCCAGGCCCAGTAGCCACAGTTGCCAATTTCTCTGCCATATCCCTGGCACACATAGTTTATGAAGACATGTGTGTCTACTGAATCTTCTCCTCGTTCTTGTTTTTCCAGTCCCTTTATTTGGTGCTCTAGCTAGTTTTTTTTAAGGCATTCTTAGGTTTAAACCCTAATAATCTAGACAGTAGCTAGGAATTTGACAGGAAACAGGTCATGAATTTGAATTAGTGATGGCAAGGTTAGCTTTGGGCCCAGGAATAAATTTTCAGATTCTTGCAAATTTGGGATAAAAATAAATAAATTTTACTTGGCTCTAAGCATGCGTTTCATGTTATTTTCATTTTACTTCGATCCATAATCAACACCAGTGGAAGCAGCAGTCAAGAAATCAAATGACACATTGCATTGGGAAAATCTGCTGCAAAAGACCTCTTTAAAGTGCTAAAAAGCAACTGTGTCACTTTAAGAAGTAAGGTGCCCCTGACCCCAACCATGGTGTTTTCAATCACTTCATTCACATGCGAAAGCTAGCCAATGAATAAGGAAGACCTAAGAAGAATTTTTGCCTTTGAATTATGGTGCTGGCAAAGAATATTGAATATACCAAGGGCTGCCAAAAGAATGAACAAATCTATTTTGGAAGAAGTACAACCAAAATGCTCTTTAGAAGCAAGGATAGCAAGATTTCTCTCATATACTTTGAATATGTTATCAGTAGGGACCGGTCCCTGGAGGACATCATGCTTGGTAAAGTAGAGGGTCAGGAAAAAAGAGGAAGACTGTCAATGAGATAAATTGACACAGTGGCTGCAACAATGGGCTCAAGCACAACAATGGTCATGAGGAGGGCGCAGGACCAGGCAGTGTACGTAGGGTTGCTGTGAGTCAGAACTGACTCCATGGCACCTAACAACAATGACACACGTGCATTTAAGGAGCCTTGGTGGAACAGTGGTTAAAGTGCTAGGCTGCTAAACAAAAGGTTGGCGGTTCAAACCACCACTGTCTCCTGGGGAGAAAGATGTTGCAGCCTGCTTCATAGAGATTTACAGCCCTGGAAACGCTATGGGGTCACTATGAGTCAGAATTGACTGGACAGAAGTGGGGCTGGGAAGCATGCATTTATATTACAGAATAAGGCTTTTTGATGTAAAAGTGACTTTTTTGTTATATCTAGCTATAACAGCACCAGTATTAGCAAGCTATTGAAAACCAGCTATGAATAGATATATACAGGCATTATATAGATAAATACACAAATACATAGATTTTCTGTCAGATTTTTACCCTGTATTGATTAGGTTAAGAAACACTACTACACAGAAATAAGCAGAACTGCTTAGTAGGTACAGTCTGTGTTAGTATAATTGCTGTACACCCAGGCCAAAAATTCTGAAGGTTGTTACTGAATAAGCTTAAGTGTCTTCATGGGTAGAAAAAAGCATTTGCCTCAGTATGAACTACATAGCCTAAATGGATATATTGGAAAATAGCGCTTCCTTTTCACACTCATGTATTTTCTTTAGTGTCATTTGGGAACGTACCTGTAACTATTTGAAAGCCTTTCTTTCTAATCCACTTATATTATTCTTTTTACCTAACAGATCATTTTTTGATGCATCTGCTAGAATATTGGAAACCCTGGTGGCCTAGTGGTTAAGCACTACAGCTCCTAACCAAGAGGTTGGCAGTTCAAATCCGCCAGGCGCTCCTTGGAAACTCTATCAGGCAGTTCTACCCCATCTTATAGGGTCGTTATGAGTCGGAATTGACTCAACGGCAGTGGGTTTTGGTTTGGGGTACTAGAATATTGTTAAATAAGTGATGAGGAGCCTTGCTTTGTTACATGCATGTACATCTTGGGAGAAAGAAAATAGTAATATCGTTTATTTGAGTGTTTTACTATTTGCCAAGGAAGGGAGATATAGATAAATAGATAGATGGGTAGATAGATAGATATGGTCCCTGGGTGGTGCAAGAGGTTTGCAGTTGGCTGCTAACTTAAAGACTGGCAGTTGGAATCCACCCAGCTGTGCCAGAGGAGAAAGGCCTGCAATTTGCTCTGTAAAGATTACAGCCAAGAAATCCCTATGGAGCAGTTTTGCTCTGTAACACATGGGTTCAACATGAGTTGCAACTGACTCAATGACAATGCTTTTTTTTTTAGTTTATATATATATGTATGTATGTCAGAATCTACTCAATGGCAATGGGTTTTTTATGTATGTATGCACATGCATATATATATATAGATGTATATATATATTTAAATTTAATTCTCAAGGAAATCTGAGAGGCTGGTATTTTATACCCATTTAACAGATGGAAAAATAAGAGTCAGAGAAAATGTGTATTTGCCCATATCTCATAGTTTTGAAATGGCACAACTGGGTACAAGTTCAGTCTTCTTGACTCCAAAGTACATGCTTTTTCCACTATAAGACACTGAAACTCAAGACACCAAACTGTTACAAAAATGCATTTTATTTATTTATTTTCTGTACTCAATCATCATCTTATTTTCTCTAGGGATAAAAGGAAATTTTAAATATCAGTCTTAAAAACCAAACCAAACCCACTGCTGCTGAGTCTATTCCCACTCATAGTGACCCTATGGAACAGAGTAGAACTGGCCCATAGAGTTTTCAAGGAGTTACTGATAGATTGAACTGCTGACCTTTTGGTTAGCAGAGCTGAGCTTTTAACCACTGTGCCACTAGGGCTCCAAGTATCAAGCTTACCAAATGTCGTGTTTAGTATTACTTTAAATTTTTTATATTAAAAAAAAGTAAATAAACTATAAGCAGAATTGGGAGACCTGGTGTCTCAGTGGTTAAGAGCTTGGGTGCAAACCAGAAGGTCAACCGTTTGAATCCACCAGCTGCTCCTTGGAAACCCTGTGGGGCAGTTCTACTCTGTCCTATAGATATGAATTGACATTTTAGAAAATTAAGATTGTTTTAAAAGTAGAAAAACTATATAAAATTATTTCTATCGTATTACTTATGGACAATTTTATTTGATATTTGCAGACAGAGAAGGATTTTTTTTGAACTCCAAACTATTAAAATAGATATCTCCAAGAGATAATAACAATACTCTGTCATAGACATTTGAGAAATTAAGAAATCAATATTTCATATTATTTCTGTTTTCAAATAGAAAATCTAATGTTTACCACAGGTTGTTACTGAGTACAGATTGTTAATATGTTTATAACAGAGCCATTATCTGTTGCACTGAAAATTTCATGAATATGATATTCTGGGAATGTTGCTTTAAAAATGTCAATATTTGTTAATATATCTAAATATCTTTTTGCAATCATTTTGAATTGCAAAATAGCTAGGACGGTTCCTCTATTTTTACATCATAGTGGCAACTTTCAATACTTGTCTTTCTTTCTGATTCTAGAAGACTTAAAATGATACCAGCAAATCAGTTATAGGGCATTCCAAGAGAAAAAATTTATTCAACATTCCTGCATTATGTGAAAGTTTAAATGAAGACAGGTGTTAATATTATAACCCTCAGATGAGGTAATTATGTCTTTTAAATCTAAAATTACTAGTAATTATATAATAATCCAATTACAGTAAGAATTTTCTAAATTTATACATATTTTGAAAGTATAATTTGGGATAAAAACATGTATACTCCATAGGGAAATTTACATTTTCCTTTTACCTCTGAATAAAATACAATGTCCTTATCTTTTTTTTTTATCCTTTCCTGTGAAATTTACAAGAGTCAAAAATGCAAACCTATGTCCCTGACAGCCTTGTGTTCTTATATGACAACAAAAGAACTATCCTCTCTAAATCGATATTTCCACCTGGGAAGAGAGTTCATTGTTCCCCGTTAGTGAAGATGATTATCTGAGTTTAGTGATCCCCACTCAGGTATACAACTTCATTCTCCTTTGAACAAACTGAAATCAGTATCGCAGTAGCTGTCCTCTATATCAAATCACCACTTCAAAGTATTCCCAGATAATGGCAAATGCAGTTTTGTTAAACAAAACTTAAGTAATCACTCAACTTGGCTATTGGTTTACCTAGGCTCTTGGGTGTTCATTCAGTGTAAATCTTTAATAGTGTTTCTAAAACTTGTATAATGTCTGTGAAATAAATCCTCAAAGAACAGTCAAGAGCCATACGTTAAAAGCTAAACACACTGAAGTGCTGTAGTTGCTTGTTATTCATAAATTTGCGATTAGATGCAAAAGCAGTTGTTGTTGTTAGGCACCATTGAATTGTTTCTGACACATAATAAACCTACATCCAACAGAACGAAACACTGCCTGGTCCTGCACCATCTTCACAATGGTTGTTATGCTTGAGCCCATTGTTGCAGCCACTGTGTCAGTCTATCTTGTTGATGGCCTTCCACTTTTTTGCTGAGCCTCTACTTTACCAAGTATGATGTCCTCCTCCAGGGACTGACACCTCTTGATAACATGCTCAAAGTATGTGAGACTAAGTCTTGCCATCTTTGATTTTAAGGACCATTCTGGCTGTACTTCTTCCAAGACGGATATGTTCAATTTCATTTTTTTGGCAGTCCATGGTATATTCAATATTCCTCACCAATATCATAATTCAAAGGCATCAATTCTTCTTTGGTCTTCCTTATTCATCATTCAGCTTTGACATGCATATGAGGCGACTGACCCATGGCTTGGGTCAGGTGCATTTTAATTGAGAAGGGACATCTTTGCTTTTTAACATTTTAAAATTTTTTTGCTGCAGATTTTCCCAGTGCGATATGCTTTTTGATTTCTTGACTGCTGCTTCCATGGGCATTGACTGTGGATCCAAGTAAAATGAAATTCTTGACAACTTCAATCTTTTCTCCATTTTTCATGATGTTGCTTATTGGTCCAGTTGTGAGGATTTTTGCTTTCTTTATGGTGAGCCATCATTCATACTGAAGGCTATGGTCTTTGATCTTCATTAATAAGTACTACAAGACCTCTTCACGTTCAACACAGCTGTGTCATCTGCATAATGCAGGTTGTTAATGAGTCTTCCTCCAATTCTGATACCCTGTTCTTCTTATAATCCAGCTTCTCAGATAATTTGCTCAGCATACAGACTGAATAAGTACGGTGAAAGGATACAACTCTGACGCACACCTTTCTTGGTTTTAAACCATGCAGTATCCCTTTGTTCTGTTCGAACAACTGCCTCTTGACTTATATACAGGTTCCTCATGAGCACAATGAAGTGCTCTGGAATACCCATTCTTCCAAATGTTATCCGTAATTTGTTATGATCCACACAGTCGAATGCCTTTACATAGTCAGTAAAAGACAGGTAAACCCCTTCCTGGTATTCTCTGCTTTCAGCCAAGATCTCTCTGACCTCAGCAATGATATCCCTGGTTCCACGTCCTCTTCTGAATCCAGCTAGAATTTTGGAAAATTCCTTGTCTATGTACTGCTGCAACCGTTTTTGAATGATCTTCAGTAAAATTTTACTTGCAAGTGGTGTTAATGATATTATTCCATAATTTTCTCATTCTGTTGGATCACCTTTCTTGGGACTCTTCCAGTTGGTTGGCCAGGTAGCTCTCTTCCGAATTTCTTAGCATAGACAAGTGAACACTTCCAATGCTGCATCCATTTGTTGAAACATCTCAATTGGTATTCCATAAATTCCTGGAGCCTTGTTTTTCATCAATGCCTTCAGTGCAGCTTGGACTTCTTCCTTTAGTACCATCAGTTCTTGATCATATGCTACCTCCTGAAATAATGGAACATAAACCAATATTTTTTAGTACAGTGACTCTGTATATTCATTCCATCTTCTTTTGATGCTTCCGGTGTGGTTGAGTGTTTTGTCCATAGAATCCTTCAATATTGCAACTCGAGGCTTGAATTTTTTCTTCAGTTCTTTCAGCTTGAGAAATGCAAGCATGTTCTTCCCTTTTGGTTTTCTAACTCCAGTTCTTTGCACATGTAATTATAATACTTTACTTTGTCTTCTCGACCTGTGCTTTGAAATCTTCTCTTCAGCTCTTTTACTTCATCATTTCTTCCTTTCGCTTTAGCTACTTGACGCTTAAGAGAAAGTTTTGGAGTGTCTTCTGACATTCATTTTGACCTTTTCTTTTTTTCCAATATTTTCAATGACCTCTTGCTTTCTTCATGTATGATGTCCTTGATGTCATTCCACAACTCATCTCGTCTTTGATCATTATCGTTCAATGCATCAAATCTATTCTTGAGATGGTCTAAATTCAGGTGGGATATACTCGAGTTCGTACTTTGACTCTTGTGGACTGTTGTAATTTTTTCAGTTTCAACTTGAACTTGCATATGAGTAGTTGATGGTCTGTATCACGTTTATGCCCTGGCCTTGTTCCAAATGATGATATAGACCTTCTCCATAGTCTCTTTTCACAGATGTAGTCCAGTTGACTCTTAAGTATTCCTTCCAGGGAGGTCCACATGTATAGTCACCATTTACATTGTTGAAAAAAGGTATTTGCAATGAAGAAATTATTGGTCTTACAAAATTCTATCATGCCATCTTTGGCATCATTTCTATCACCAACGACATAGTTTACAATTATCTATCCTTCTTCATTTCCAACTTTTGCATTCCAATCACTAGTAGTTATCAATGCACCCTGATTGCATATTCGATCAATTTCAGCCTGCAAAAGTTGGTAAAAAACCTTCAATTTTGTCATGTTTGGCCTTAGTTGTATTAACTGGTCTTTCTTGTAGGCCTATGGATATTATCCTATCATTGACAGTGTTGTACTTCAGGATAGTTCTTGAAATGTTCTTTTTGATGACAAATAAAAAGCCATTCCTCTGCAGTTTGCCATTCCTGGCATAGTAGACAATATGATTTTCTGATTCAAAATGGCCAATGCCAGTCCATTTCAGCTCACTAATGCCTAGTATATTGATGTTTATGTGTTCCATTTCTTTTTTGCTGGTTTCTAATTTTCCTAGAGTTGCATTAGTAATACTCTACATAAGTATGCATATACAATTTAAAGATTGATAATGTCTACAAAGTGAGGGCTTCAGAATTTCTTAAGAGACAAGCATAGGGACAATTATCTTGTTAGAAAGGGAGTGAGGCTGGAAGATTAATTAGAATAGCAAGCACACTGTATTTTGTCAAAGTTTTGTGTTGTTCTGGGGACTACTTTAAGGAGAAAGCTGGAGGAATCTATGAGAGGGCTATTGTTTTTGTTTGGTTTGTTTTTTAATTTGGATATAACTAGAATCCATATTTACAATGTGGAGGATCTTTTATTGTTTACAGTTTTGAGGCATCAAATGGTTAAATCAGATAAATAGTTAGAATATTCCATTTAAAACCAGAGAGTCAGCAAGACACAATGCATAAAGTCTTGGGCAGGTCACTCAACTTCTTTGTGCCTCGGTTTGCTTATCTGTACCACCAGGAAGTATTTACTTTATAGGATTGTTGGGAGGATTCAGTGAGCCACCATTTATAAAGGACACAGAGCAATGCTGCTATAAAATTTAACCACTAGCATCATCTGTTCCATTTGCCATTATCATTCTTGACTAACATTAGGACAATGGCGAGTATTTTATTGAATGAATATTCTCATTAATGTCTGTATAACACCTGTCTTAATTAAATGATGCCATTAATTGAAATATTTTACAAGTTAAACATACAGAATCAACCAATTTTTTTCTAAAATATGTCAATATTGTATGTTATGAGAAAATGAGAAATAATACTGAGGTTTAAAGTATTATACATATAAATTGCAACTAAATCACCAACACTCCAAGAATTTTAAGTTGAGCCAAACATATTAAGGGTTTTTGGAAGATTAGTAAGTCTAAGAGGAAGGGGAAAATATGAATAGGCATACACATGTGGTTGGTTCATGGGTGTTAAAATGCATAGAAATTAATTAAGAAATTTACTTTGCCATTAACTCCCTCCAGCAATGAGCCATAGCATTCTAAAAATCATATTTTACTGTGCAGCGAGGATTGTAATTTAGCTCTGATAAATTTTTCACTCTGGGTTTTTGTTCTATTATAATAAGGCCAGTGTTTATTTTGCTTCATCCAAGCTCACGTCATTGCTAAATATTTTTAATATTATCACCTCATTATACGGACATATATGGGTTACTAAATCTTATTCATTTAATTAAAAATAGATTAAAGGTAATGGAACAAACAGAATGGAAATAATGAGAATGTTCATGCATTGTGAAGAATGTAACCAATGTCACTGAACAACTTATGTAGAAACTATTCTATGGGAGCCAAACTGCCGTGCAAAACTTCACAGAAAAAACAATAAAATATTTTTTAAAAAGGAATGTTAATAAAGCTATCTGGAAAACAATGTAAGAAATATCTCCATTTATTCTAAAATTATATTTTTAAAAAAAATTGCCATGAAAGTCTAAACCCACTGCCGTTGAGTGGATTCTGACTCATAGTTATTAAAGTCTAACTATATAAAAATTTTGTTTTTATATCTTAGAGAGTTGGCCTTAACACTTATCTCTATAATCAAATACAAATAGATAAAAAATTTCCATTTCATTAGAGCTTTATGAGGTAATATTTTAGACAAAAATAGGAAATTATAAGTATGTGTGTGTTTACACATATATAAATGTGTATATATATAAACCACCAAAAAATATATGTAATTCATTTTAATTGCATTTCAAGTTCAATTTAGTTATTAGAAAGTATTAAGAAAATGTGTTTTTTTTCTTTTGTATAAGAAAAATTTTATCAAAATCTGGATCATACACAGATTTATTTTTAAAATAAAACACAGAATGAGAATAATGATCTGCAGACTACATTTAATTGGCTTCCTCTTTAAAACATAATTAGCATTCCATAGATAACATGAGTAATAACATCCAAGGAAGTTAATTTAATAAACATTACAACGTAGAGCTGTGGGGCAGCCGGTTCATGGGGGAGATATCATTCAAACAAACAAACAAAAAACTGTTCACGGTTCTCTTTTAATTGCATTTTTCATCTATTTTCAGTCTTGCTAACATGCTATTGTTTTAGCATCAGATAACTTTTATGTTAGAACAAACAACATTTTTTAAAAAGTTTTAACATTTTACATGCTTTATTCTTTGATACTTTTGCAACGTCATAAAATTATGAGAGAGTTATTATAAAAATAAGAGAGTTTTCACAAAAGAATTTAAATTCTCTATTATAGGTCTGAAACAAAAGCACGTTATGAAGTAGGAATGTTTTGTATAACCCATATCAGACATATGTGTATTTTGTTTAGCAATAAGTATGCCAACGTAGAATTGAATAGAACAAACTAGAAATATCTCCATGAATGGCCTGACAAATATACTACCTAAAAAAGCTATCCATATATTCTAAACCAGCCATGTTATTAAATGTCATCACTCCTCTTAACATATCTAAATTTTATACAGTTATAAATTTTATAATACAGTTATAAAAGGAAGTATTTTACAAGTGTATGGCCATCTTCTATCTAGAGTTGTCTGATACCGCCAAAATCTGGGAAATTACACTTTCCTGGTCCTTACCACTAATTCTAATAATAATATCAGACTGTTCATGACTTTATGTTACAGTAAACTATTTTATTGGGTGACTGTGATCAAATTTTTTTCAAAGTCCTTTCATATAAATATATCACTACACTTTTAAATTTTTAAAAAGGAAGCACAAATTATATCTTTATTGTTTTTACATCTAGGGAAATGTATCATTTCATAGCATTGGAGGATATGATAATCTTTTTATGGATATAGAAAACATAATACGCACAAAATGTTGTTTCAAATATTAGTCTGACTGCTCCTTGATGCAAATAGCACCACAAACTTAATATAAATTGTGGAGCAAATCAGAAATACAGAGCAATATATCCTAGTGGGGAAGGGAAAGGGAGCTGGGAATGGGGTCAGAAAAAAAGAGTAGAGGTGATGTCTATGTAACAAGGGTAATTACTTGACAAAAGTTTATTTACTATACAAAGTTCATAGAGCTAAAAGCAACCGCATCATTTTGTAAAGATTGAAAACAAAATTGAAAGAACAGCAAAGTCATCCAAGAGAATATTATGTTGTAGCAGTCTAGACGGGAAATAGCAAACTAAAATATTGGCCCATCATCAAATGATAAATTTGAGAGGCAGTTCACAAATTCTACCATTAGGAATTTGCAACTATAAAGATGTGTTTGGGCAAAAAAAACGGTGCCCAAATCAGCTGCAAAACATAATGAACAGTAATTAATGTCGCTGAATTTTACTTGTAAAAAATGTTGAAATGGCAAACGCGTTGTTATACATACTTACTGCAATTTAAAAAAAGAAGCTTTATTGGTTGACTGAAGTGTTGTGTAAGAGTCAGAGGACCAAAAATGAGTCTATTTCACACAACATACACAAAAACTAACTCAAAATGGACCAAAGACCTAAATACAAAACTTAAAGTGGTAAAGATCATGGAAGAAAAAATAAGGACAACACTAGAGGCCTTAATACACTGCATAAATGGCATACTAAACCATAACTAGCAAGGTACAAACACCAGAAGAGAAACCAGTTAACTGGGAGCTCCTAAAAACTACACACCTACATGCTCATCAAAAGATTCACCAAGAGAGTAAAAAGAGAACTTAAAGGCTGGGGGAAAAAAAGGACTACGACATATTAGACAAGGGTTCGATCTACAAAACACTTCAGAACCTCAACAACAAAAAAGACAAACAGCTCATTTAAAAAACGGTCAAGGATATGAACAGACACTTCACCAAAGAAGACATTCAGGCAGCTAACACACACATGAGGAAACTCTTGTGATCTTTGGTCATTGTTGTTGTTGTTAGTGCCCTCGTGTTGGTTCCAATTCATAGTGACCCTATGTACAACAGAACAAAACACTGCCTGGTCCTGTGCCATCCTCACAATTGTTGATATGCTTGAACCCATTGCTGCAGCCACTGTGTCAATCCATCTTGTTGAGGGTCTCCCTCTTTTTTGCTGAGCCTCTACTTTACCAAATATGATGCCCTTCTCCAGGGACTGAGCCCTCCTGATAACATGTCTAAAGTACGTGAGACGTAGTCTCGCCATCCTTGCTTCTAAGGAGCATTCTGGTTGTACTTCTTCCAAGACGGATTTATTTGTTCTTTTGGCAGTCCATGGTATATTCAGTATTCTTCTCCAACACTAAAAATTCAAACACTGATTCTTCTTCGGTCTTCCTTATTCATAGCCCAGCTTTTGCATGCAACTCAAAAAGAAGGGCTAGATGGTGTCCCCAGCTACCACCACTGATGACTCTGACAGAGATCCCAATAGAAAGTTCCCAACAGAGCATGAAAAAAAAAAAAAGGAACAAAATTCAAATTCATGAAAAAATGCCAGTCTTACTTGTCTGAGAGAGACTAGAGGAAACCTCTGGCCCCCTGACAATCTGCTTACTCAGAACTGCAACCACTCCGAAGCCTACTTTTCAGACAAAGATTAGACAGGCCTATAAAACAATAACACATGTGAGGAGCGTACTTTTTAGTTCAATCAAATATATGAGATCAAGTGGGCAGCTCCTGCTCTAAAGAAAGATGAGAAGGCAAGAAGGGATGGGAAAACTGGACAAATGAACACAGAGAACCCAGGATGGAAAGGCAGAGAGTGCTATGACATCGTGGCGATTGCAACCAATGTCACAAAACAATATAAATTTTTGAATGAGAAGCTAACTTGAGCTGTAAACTTTCACCTAAAGCACAATAAATAAATTAAAAAAAGATCATTATCAACACTACTGAAAAACTTTGATTCATTGTGAAAATATTAGTGAATATAGTGATATGTCTTAGAAACAGTGAAATCAAATAAACAACAGCACAAGTCACTATTTGTACAAAGTGAAAACAGGACTATAATTCTCACCTTCCTCCTTCAAAAAAAAAAAAAAAGAAAAGGTCGTTTGTTGCCTTGGGTTGAGCTAAATTGGTTTGTAGCTGAGGAATGTAACAACGAAAACAAGTCAGATCTAGGAGGCCTGGATTTCAGATTTATCTCTTTAAATATTATCTGTTTTCTTGGGCAAGTCACTTAAACTCTCTGATTCACACTTTTGCTCTTTTCCAAATCTTTATTAAGTGATATAATGTTTATGAAATCTTCTTCGAATGCTATGCTTGATATACCTGTAAGGGACTTTTACATTTATTTAATTACGATGGGTTTGGTAGTGGACCCACATGAAAATGTACTCTAGAGTATTGCTACTCAAACGTGGTCCACAGACCAGTAGCACTGGCATTACCTGAGAGCTTGTTAGAAATGCACAGTCTCAGCCCCCCACACCAGTATATGCATTTTAAAAAGCTCTCCAGATGATTCATACACACATTAATGTTTTAGAAGAACTATTTTAACATGTTCATGATATTATTGCTTAGATCATTTCTTTTATATCGCTCTTTTCAACTGGTATCATTCATCTATTGGAAACGCCCTTAAAGTAATCTACCTAGCAAAAGCATCCTTTTATATATAGTTAGTTCTTCTAACATATTAGTTATCACCACACTCATGACTGTTCTTTTTTGAGCACTGATTTAGTTACACCTCTTCCTAAGCAACAGGCCATACAAGGACTAAATTTGTGATGAGAAAAATAAGCGAACTATAGATTGAGGGAGTATAAAAGTTGAAGTGAAATATTTACACTTTTCCAAAAAAAATTTGTAGAAAGTCAAAATGGAATTGTAAAGACAAAAAAGAATAGCATCATGAAGCCAAAAGCAGCAGAATGAGCGATTATTTAAAATGTTTAACTTTACAGTTATTAAAAAAAAAACAAACTCTTTGCCATCAAATGGATTGCAACCCAAAGTGACCCTATAGGACAGAGTAGAACCATTCTATAGTGTTCCCAAGGAGCTTCTGGTGAGTTCGAACTGTCAGTTTTTTGGTTAGCAGCTAAAAGTGTAACCACTGTGCCACCAGGGCTCCATCAGATAGCAATAATTAAGCTTTGACATCAGTGTATTTCATAAAGCCCACTTTACACTGGACAAGATTTTTATTTCTTATTTGGGTGAACAATGTGTGTTTTAGTTCCTTAAAAAAAACGAGGTTCTCACCTTTTTGAGAGATTTTTGCCTGATAATTTTTCCTAATTTATGAGTTGATTTGATTGGGGGATAAAGTACTTATTTCATAAGGATTTACTCTAATTTCAAACAAGGCTCTTCCCACCCGTTTCCTATTGTAGAATGTTTATTCAAATCATCTTTTCTTCTTCTTCTACTTTTTTAATGCTAGATTTTTATATCCATTGTGTTACCGGGTAAACTCATTTTGAAGCAAAAAATAAGTTATTGTGAGGCTAAATAATAGAATATAAGCTTTCAACTTCCTTTCTTCCTCCCTCCATCTTATTCTTCCTCTTTTCCTTCTTTTTAACTTTCCTTGCTTTGTTTCCATTCTTTTTAAAGGGGGGGGGGGGAATTAAGTGACTTGCTCTGAAGGAATAAGAGTTAGTGTCTGAATAACAAAAGAAACTTTTGCCAAGGGTCTTTGAGAAATCTATTCTACTCCATGTCTCTGGTAAAAGGGGCAGGTCTTCCTTGATAGAATAAATAATGGAGACCAAAAACAAACAAAGAAGCAAAACAAAAATACAGCTATTAGAAAACAAATTGTGTGAGAAATTTCTTAGAGTATCACTAATGCTAAGAGTCAGTAATATGTCTAATTTTTTTTATGGAATTACATCTGATGTTATTATCTTGGGCAATGATCAAAGGAAAGTCTTTGGAAAACAGTCCTTTAGTTCTACTTTGAATCTTGGATAGCACAAAGATAAAAAGGAAACTAAAGAATGACCTTGGATCTCCTTCCACCCAGTTGATCTCATCTTTAACATAAGTTGCCTCTGCATTTGCTAATAAGAGTATTTCATTTCCCCTAACCTGTTGGCTCCTGTGACAGCATGGCATTTTGTACTTTCCAATATCCCTTTCCTCCTCATTTCTTACTCAGCTCTCAGGAAATTAGACTCTAAAGTAAGCTATTTTTTTTTTTTTTAATGATGGATGCCATTACATGCTAAAACCACATAAAATATGAGCAACTTCTTAGACTGTTGAATTATTCAAGATGATAAAGTTCTCAAATAGTAATAATTAAAAAATATCATTTCTCAGTACATGGGTTTGAATTTTAGTTTTTTTTTACTCTTAGGCTTCTACATAAAAAAAGGGCTTCAAATACAAAACTTGGTTTAGGGCAAGAATTTTAAAACAAAGTTTTAATATATTTTATATTATGATAAGTATAGTCTTGTTCATAAAAAAATATTAAGACAGTAGTACAGAATCAAATATAATGCCTAAGGAAGGAAATAAATCAACCAACCAACCAACGTTTAAATAAAGACTAAATTATCACTATTCTCGGCTTTCAAAGTCACTAAAATAGTAATAGATTAAAAAAAGAAGAAAGTCAAGTCATATCCCTAAATATAAACATGACAATCAATTCTTGACTAGTTTCATGATTCATCATGTTTAAGCACATAAATTAGCTAGTCAAAAATTACTGACTAATAGATTAAAGTAAAAAAACAATTTAAGAAAACAAAAATCAAGTTCTAATTGGAATTCTTTTTAGAACTTGACTTCTACATAGTTTATTCAATAAATATTTGCTATCGGTTTGATGAATGAATTAAAGAATGAATGAATAAAGCAAATCAAACAAAAACATTTATTTGAGAATTCTTTGCTTATCTTAACGGAACTTAGACAAGCCAAGCATGTCTATATTAGATGTATGTTATTTTTTACACATTCCATATGATATTGGAAAACTAAATCACTATTAAAAATCATGAGGTAGCCAGGGATTGAAAGCATACACAGTAAAGTTCTTAAAAATTTGATAATGACTTTGATTCACAGATATGATCTAGTATAAAAATAAACAGAAAACAATTGAGCTGCACTTTTGAAAAGGAACTGAAAGTATACACAGTAAAGTTCTTAAAAATTTGATAGACTTTGAATCACAGATATGATCCGGTATAAAAATAAACAGAAAACAATTGAGCTGCACTTTTGAAAATGCCACATTCCTCCCTTCTTTATGCAAACTTTTCTTTGGAAATATTCAATATGAAATTTTGACTGGCTAGTGTGTCAAAAAAAAAGATGGCTATTAATATTTTCATAATAAAAACACTAGAAAAAGAATAAAGCTTTGAATTTTTAAGAATTTTATTATGCTGCACATTGAATTTAAACATTGTATTAAACATAATTGCAAATGCAATTTTTAATTTGGCTTATACCATTTACATTGTACTTTTGCCTCTGTTCCTATCAGACATTCCATACTATTTCTGGAAACATAGACTAGCTTGGATTCTATTCTTAATCCAGAGGGTTAGAAGAGTTAACGGTGGAAATAACACTGAAGAAAAGAGACAATACCAACATGTTGAAAGCACACCAGTAGTCCAATATTAAAAAAAGTTTAGAAGGTCTTTATTGGATCCATACTGTTTCCTCTAATATAAATGTATATTAATGCTATCCTGTTTGGGATCATTACCCCACCCATGCCACTCCCCATGCTCTTTTGTTTTTGGCATGTGAGTTTCATACCTCAAAATGATAACATGTGACTTTTCCCTAAAAATAATGACTTAGAAGGGGAAATTGATCATTCTCAAGTTGTCTTTTCAAGTATGTCCTCTTTTCTCATCTTTGAGCAAATACATCAGCACCAGCTGAAGAGGAAAGAGCAGCAGATGTGAGGCACGGCACATCTGTTTCTGCAAAAGAAGGTAGCTAAGAAACCATCTCAGTAAATCCAGTTGTGAATAATTCAGCCCCATCAACTTAGTTAATAGGAGAAAAAGGACAATTTTAAAATTCTGTCATGGTGAAAAAAGCCTTTTTATGATACAATAAAATAGAAAATAAACAGCATCCGACTAGTTGGTGACAGCTAAACGTTCCTAATGTCCAGAATTTCCTTCAGGACACAAGGCTCATTGTGGTACAAATATGAGTCTAGGGTTTTTATGATGAGAGAGATGTTCTGGTTGCCAAAAAATTCAATCCCCACCCGCCTTTACTCACCCTGCATCCCCCTACCTTCTCTACCTACCACCACCCTACATGGTCTAAAATGAATACAGAATATAAATTGGATGGGGTGGGGATCTAGGTAGTTCACTAGTCTCCTTTTCTCTTTCTTTCGGTTTGTTTATTTATTTTGGCAGCTGTAGGGAGTAAATATAGCTCCCTACATGTCCAGAAAAAGGAATAGATAGATGGAAAGACAGATAGACAGACAAACATAGACACTTACACCTTCATGCTGTGTTGGCCCTTATCATCAAAGTAAAGCTTTAAGGATTTCTAAATGCTCACTATCAGAACTATCTAATACCTTCAGACCAATACCTACCAAGGGCCATAAATATCCTTCAGGATTAAAAAAAGAAAGAAGAGGAAAAGAAAAACAGGAAAAAAAAAGAAGGAAGGGAGGGAGGAAGGAAAAGAAAAAATAAACTGTTGATTAGAAAAGACTGGTGAAGGTTAAAATTTCATCCATAGTTGGGCACGACTGTTTGAGGTCAAAGCCTTCGATAATTCTTTCAGGATGGAAACACCTAGAAGCTGTTTTACTGAATTCAACTTTGATGTATTAGGCTAACAAAAAAGGTTTAATCTCCTTTTCTTTTATTAAAAGAATCTATATCATAAACCACTGGTTCAGATATTTCAAGAGAGAAAGTATTCCCTATGGTATTTTAAAGCAGCTTGAATAACTTTTTCTTAATGATATATGATGTGTTAAATTTAAGTAGAACATGTGAAATCTGAGGAGCTTATTTGTTTGTTTTAGTTTATCTTTTTGGGAGAATGCATCCATGCATAACAAAACTCCAAAAAGGGATTAATGATTCTGTGATTCAAAACTAATACTGTAAATTCTGTTATTAAGGACAGAGCAGGCTATTGGTGAGGCAAAGATGATAAGGGATGTGTGTGTGTGTATGTGTTTGTGTGTATTTAAAATGTTTGGGTCTGTAGATCCTTCAAGTTAGGCACAACACACATAGGTATAATTTGAAACAACAGTGGTCTTAGTGGCCCCAAACCTCGGCAAAATAATCTGGCAAATTTCCAATATTAATATAAAATTGCTGTATAACTTTGTGAGGAAACAATATCTCAAGATTTTGGTCAGTCAATATTCAGTGTTGAGGTTGTTGCCCTTTTGCAAAGGGTAAAGACTAGGAGATAGTATATAAAGAAAATCATTCCTACTAAAATCAGAATTACAGTGAGGAGATTTTTGAATGCATAGTGCCTAAGAGGGAATGTTTCTCTCCCCTTAAAACTAAAATATAAGTTTTAATTAATTGAATGAGTCAATCCAATTATTCCAAGTCACAAAATTTTATTCTTGTTCAGAAATTATACTACAACACTCAATCTTTCTTGATTTGACAAGCTTTATGCACATATTTTAAACATGAATTTGACTTAAAATTCAATTTAGGATATTATATCTTTTATTGAAATATAAGTAAAAATCTAGCACATGTTTTCTGTGGATGAAACATAATTTTGATAGTTAAATAATTATGACTATGTGCATCTTTTTCCTAAATCTTTTTAAAATGAATTTCTTTTCAGCTTCAATATTGAGGTATACTGATGCATATATCTCATACTTTATCATGTAAACAATTTAAATGCAATATTTAACTCTCTGCAGTGAATTCTAGATAAGCAGAAATAAATCCTGTACACTTAAGAATAAAGAAAATATTTTCCCACTTTTGTAAAAATTTGGCAATTTTCAGCAACTATCCTAACACCAAAACAGCAATATATAATAGGAAAGCCGTTATGTTTTGTTTAGAACTATGCCTCGAAAATTTGAGGAAGAAAGAATACTGGTTTAGTCTTTTGTTTCTTTTTCTGCACATAATTAAGCTGAATCTTCATAGATGGCTATTGTAGATATTTTTAACACTGTGCATCTGTTATAATAGAACATTTGGAACTGTTTCTTGTTTTTAAAATGGATAAGTATATCCATATTTTAAATTTTTAAATGTTCTGTGTTCCATTATAATAATCATGAAAGCCCGCTTACACATGGTGCTGAGCAAAGACAGTTATCCTTGCTCTAGAGCTTGTGGCTGTAGCCACTGAAATGTAACAGGTGGCTTTGCTTTTGCAGACATTTTCTTTCCTTTTTCAGAGTATAATTTAGAAAAACGTAGCATTCATAATATATTATCATTTAGCAGCAATTCATAGTCTAACCTAAGAGAAAACACGCTTACATGTTCTGTGCCACCAAATAAGATTTATTAATATTGGATATTCTTATAAAATTATACAATTTCAATTCATTGATACTATTTTCTCATTTGGGATTTATCCATACTTTTTGTTTTTTAACAGGTTAGAACTCTAAAACTTTATTCTATAATCTCAAAATACGTTATTTTTATAACAAAATCGTATATGAATTGAAGAATGAACAATTTTTTCTTACACATGTATTAGTTATAACTATTCAATATAATTTATTCAGCATCTGGTTAGATGACTCAATACCAGTTACAAAGAATGCAATTTGTTTGACCTCTCACATTTTGTGATACTAACAAAGTTTGAATTGAAATTTCACCAGCACAATGGCTCTTTGATTGATTTGAATTCTAGCTTTACAATGGCAATTCATACCATTAATTTAATAAATGCTAGAAATTTGCCTCATGTCTGTATATCTTTTAAGGACAAAATTTTTTCTATGTTCTCAACTTTTATTCTATACATCATCCCTTCTGAAAATGGAAAATACGTGACTTAGAATTTATAGCATAAATAACAAATTAAATTATTGAAAATCTTTAAAAAAAAAGATTTTTAATAATCTTAGTGCCCTGAAAATCTAATTGCACAGTCCTAAATGCCTAATTTAATATGAAGAGCTACTTAACATTGGAAAGACAGAAGCCCAATTCCGAATTATTATATAACATATCGACAGCTGTGGGTTTTATGATGTTTATCATGCTCCAGTAAGGCCCATAAATTGAAGCAAGTTTTTAGGAAATGACGAACCCTTGCTCTCAGGGTGCTTACAATTTAGTGAAAACCAGATGGCAGTGAAAATCAGGCAAATAAATTCAATCATGCAGGGAGGCAGTGTCCCAGTGGGCTTTACAGTTTATAAAAGTTCTGATATATAATAAAGAGGATAAAGGAATTAGGAAAGAGCCTTTCAGCACTCTCTCGAGTATCCTAGCACAGGCACAGTCTTTTATAAGTGCCTGTGTTATTCAGTGAATGTTGTTGCTTTTCCATTAAAAATTGCAAACAAGTATACATCTGTTTTCCTCAAATGGCATAACAAAGATAATTCCTGCAGTTCATATTAACTTATTTAAGTGAAATTGCACACTGATAGGCACACAGTCTTTGTAAATAGGCCAATACATAACTGCCTATATAAGAGCTGATCATCTCCACATATTGTTGGAAACCCTTCTTCAATCTCAGGCTACCATTCTCAATGTTACTGAAAACATAGTAGTTAAATGAATCCATTTATACAATGAGGTAATAAGAAGAGCGATTTCACAAATGGAAGCATCAACTTTCAAATGTTAGAATAGTTTAACCTAGTGAAGGTGAGTAGGATAATGTTTGTGGTGACAGATACCAGGTGGCTCAGGTAAAAGGTAACGTTGAACTACAAATCTCCTGATTCATGATCAAAAGAAGATAAAACAAACAAAACCAAATAGGAGCTTTAGCTACTAATACCTAAAAATTTGAATTGGAAGGAGGAAGAGTTATGGAAAAGAAAATCTTACTCTATTTGAAAGAGAATTAATGAATTTGAGATCCTTACAAATAAATAAATAAATATCACATACATACAAATACATAATTTTATTTATATATTTATATTTTTTCAGGGAAAAAAATACAATTTTCAGTTGGGAAATTTTACCCAGAGTTTGCTTCTTTCTCTGTTCTGATTTTACATTACAATATTTGAAATGTTTATTTGTGCTCATTATTTTTCATTCTCACCCACTGGACTATAACATTATCCAGAATAGTGATTAAATTTTTATTCCTTTTTCCATCTTTCTCCTAACCCTAAAATAGTTCCCATCCTTATTCTGATTTCTTAAGTTGAAGAAGAAAAGAGGACAACTGCCAAATACATAGTACCAAAATACCTTTTTAGAAGTAAGTTTAAAACGGAAATAAACTTTTAAAAGAAGAAATGTCTTCATTTCATTTATTGTATTTTATTATCTACAGTCTGGCAAGAATAAGTGGGATATGAATACTCATGTTACTAAGCAAAGATTGTTGGGGTAAACATCTCTTCTTTATTTACTTAAACTTTTTTTCACCTAAGGACTCTATTTCTCCAGGGGACCTAAAATATGGTACTTAAGAACCTAGAATACTATTATAGTTTTGTCACTGAAAATCTCTTAATCTTGAATCTCAAAGCAAAACAAAAAATCATTTTACCACCCCATAGATAAATTTTCCATCTATGAAAATATACAATACTATAAATCTTATTTATTCTTCTCTAAAATTGACTGTGATGATAGTTGCATATATCTATGAATATACTAAAAACCATTGGATGATATACTTTAAATGAGTGAATTGCATAGTATATGAATTATATCCCAGTAAGCAGTTAAAATCAAGAAAGGTATGCATCAGGGTTGTGTTTTTCACCACACCTATTCAATCTGTATGCTGAGAATATAATCTGAAAAGCTAGACTATATGAAGAAGAATGGGTCATCAGGATTCGAGGAAGACTCACTAACAACCTACATTAGGCAGATGACACAACCTTGCTTGCTGAAAGTGAAGAGAACTTGAAGCACTTACTGATGAAGGTCAAAGACCACAGCCTTCCATATGAATTAAATCTCAACATACAAAAAATCCTCACAACTGGACCAATAAGCAACATCATGATAAACAGAGAAAAGACTGAAGTTGTCAAGAGTTTCATTTTACTTGTATCCACAATCAACACCCATGGAAGTAGCAGCCGAGATATCAACAGATGCTTTGTATTGGGCAAATCTGCCACAAAAGACCTCTGTAAAGTGTTGAAAGGCAAAGATATTACCTTGAAGACTAAGGTGCGGCTGACCCGTGTCATATGCATGTGAAAGGTGGACAACAAACAAAGAAGACCAAAGAAGAATTGATGCCTTCAAATTATGGTGTTGGTGAAGAATATTGAGTATACCATGGACTGCCTAAAGAATGAACAAATCTGTCTTGGAAGAAGTACAACCAGAATGCTCCTTAGAAGCAAGGATGGCTAGACTATGTGTCACATACTTTGGGCAAGTTATCAGTAGGGATCAGTACCTGCAGAGGGACATCACGTTTGGTAAAGCAGGGGGTCAGTGAGAAAGAGGAAGACACTCAACAAGATGGATTGATACAGTGGCTGCAACAATGGGCTCAAGCATAACAACCATTGTGAAGATGGTGCAGGACCGGGCAGTATTTTGTTATGTTGTTCATAGGGTTGCTATGAGTCAGAACCAACTGGACGGTGCCTAACAACAAAGCAGTTAAAAAAGAACCTAACATTATTTGAATCAAGAATCCATCAAATCACAAATGTTTCAGCAATAAATCTTTTATCCATATATATAACTCATCTTTCTAGAGTAGTGGAAACCCTGGTGGTACAGTAATTAAGTGCTACAGCTGCTAACCAAAAGGTCGGCAGCTTGAAGCCACCAGGTGCTCCTTGGAAAATATGGGGCAGTTCTACTCTGTCCTATAGGGTTGATACAAGTCGGAATTGACTTGACAGCAGTGGGTTAGCTAGAGTGGTAACTGAAAATTATAAAAAACAAAAACCCAGGATTAAATTAAAAGGCTATTTTGATTGAAATTAAAGTCATCAGTATACCAATTAATTTAATTATATACCTTTATTTAACTCTCACAATATTCAAGGCATTGTGCTAGTGGTCTAACCCAAAAAGCCATTGTGGAGGCAATTCTGACTCATAGTAACCCCGTAGGACAGAGTAGACAGGGTAGAACTGCCCCATATGGTTTCCAAGGCTGTAAATCTTTCTCCCAAGGACTGGCTGGTGGGTTCGAACTGTTGACCTTTTGGCTAACACCTGACAGTTTAACCTCTATGCCACCAGGACTCCATGCTAGTGGCGTGCCCATTGCCACTGAGTTCATTCTGGCTCATAGCGACTTTATAGGACAGAGTAGAACTGCCTCCTAAGGTTTTCAAGGAGTGGCTGGTAGATTTGAACTGCCTATCTTTTGGTTAGCAGCCAAGCTCTTAACCACTACACCACCAAGGCTCCATGCTAGGGGTCTAGGGTGGGAAAAATAAAGTTATTATGTTTTGCTCTCAAAGGGTTTTAGATCTAGAGAAGAGTATAGCGTATGAAAATTATCTATAAAAACCGCCTAAATCTAAAACCAAAAACAAAACTGAACGCACTGCCGTCAAGTCGATTCCAACTCATAGCGACCCTATAGGACAGAGGAGAACAGTCCCCACAGAGTTTCCAAGCAGCACCTGGTGGATTTGAACTGCCAGTCCTTTGGTTAGCAACCGAACTCTTAACCACTATGCCACCAGGGTTTCCACCTAAATCTAATTGGCTCTATAATAAAAGTGCTAATAAAATGTCTTGGAAGTTCAAAGCACGAGCAAACTATTTTGCTTTAAAATTTCTTCTACCAGCATCAGAATTTAAATAAACAAGATGACAAATCAAGATTTTTCATTATATTTTCCTTGTATCATAAATCCTCTTTGAACCTTCCTTGCAATATAAAATGCATGTATTTATATTCTTCCAGTTAGTTTTGGCTCCTTAAAATATTTGTTGAAGGAGTTATTATTCTGTTTGTAATAGTAAAAGATATGATATGGTTAAATCATTTAAGATGGAATTTTTTTTAAAAGTTGACTTCTTCATTAGTTACTATTTGCAGCCAGTTGGATTCTTTAGCTGCCCATCTGGTTGTAGAGTTTTTGAAATCTTGAAACTCTCTTTTAGCTCTTTTATTATCTACCCCACCCTGAAATGTCAGACATAAAATTTCAATCTCTAGCAAATAAAAGAACCCTCGGAGCATTATTTCTTGCTTTTGCTTGTTTATTACATAGTTTGGTGTTCTATCTAGATTCTGGGGTCTTCAAGCAAGTGAATCTAAGTAATATGTGTACAAAAGAAAGGCAAAATGGAGGTTGTCCACTATGTCATTTTTATTTTGTGTTTACTTGATTGTTTGTTACCAAATATATAAACGTGATTTTATCACCTGTGTATTCTGTCAAGATTTTAAAATTCCTTTTTTAATCCATGAACTGAAATCCTTGAGCAAGAAAATGGAATATGTCTTCTTTACAGAATGAATGTGCCTAGTTAGGATAGGGATAGGTAGAGTGAGATAGATATATAAACAGACATAAACTTGTATATAGATTTTTTTTTCCTATCTAGGACTGTCCCAGGAACATTGTAAATTTTATCTTAAAAATTCTTTAATCCTCACAGCCCCCTCCCAGTTATTCACTATCCTTCTTGTTCTTCAAATGACGTATTGAAGTGTTGTCTACAGAGTTAAAGAACAGGAGATAAACTTGCTGAATACTTGAGGTGATAAAATCAACACAATAAGGATCAGTGAGTTGTGGGGTGGAGGTGGGCACAGAACAGTAACAGCAGAATTTCCTGTGTGCCATTTTCAAGCTGCACACGTAGAAGCAGTTATATAACCATCAGAGTTCAGTGCAAAATGAAACTGTGAGGCGCCTTGTCTAAAATTAGTTAAGAATTTCAAGATGGTGACAGCACAACATGAAACCAAGTGTTAGGCTGTTATGATTGTGGGGCGCTGTGTGACTACATAGGTCTCACACACACGAAGCCAGTCCTGTGCCCACGTGTTCCCCTATATCCAAAGATCTTCATACTCTATAGGGCAGGGCTTTCTAGCACTACCAGACTCAACATGCCCATAACAACTGTTGTATAACGTTCTCTTTACTACTGTTAAATAAAATTAGAGAGAAAACAATTATATAATCTGTCTATACTCCAATTTAAAAACCATTATCATGACACATCAACCATAATATAAAGCAGAAATAATAGGAGAGTAATTTATGATTAAAATTTTTATATTTCAATATGTAAACATCTGGTTATAAGTATACTAAAGGACATAAGGTAACCAGATGTTTACATCCACTTAAAATAAGTAAGTTTGGATTTACAGGAATAGAAAAAGTCATTCCATAGAGAAAAAGTCATTCCATACAGAAAAGTTAGAGAGCTGAGCGTGGATGGGTGGCCACTAGAATAAAAACAAGTGATAAGTTAAAACCCAGACTTCTTTGCACATGGGAGATAATGAAAAATGATCTTAGGTGAAACAGGAATATCACATCAATACAATTTGCCAGCTGTCAAAGAGACAATAAAATTAGAAAATTACAGGGAGTCTCACAAACAAGCTAGACCTTACTTAGAAGTATAGTGTCAAAATAATACCCTACCATATAACATTGGATAGGATGACATATTCTACATTGAGTATATTCCTATGTATGCCTGATGTCAAAGGATAAATTTCATCACTGGAAAAAAAAAGTCCTTAAAAATACCTTGAATACCTTAACTTTCACAGATGACTTGGAATAGGGAATGGATTCAGTAAAGAAATAGTAATTTAGGAGATGCGTGGTATACCTCTAGGGACACTAGCAGAGTAGTGCCTGAAAAATGACAAGCAATGCAAGCATAACTATATACTTTCAGCACATATTTTTTACAACATAGATTTCTAAACATTGTGTTAAAATATTTGTATACAATATTATAACTTATTTCTAAAATGACCTTTATTAACAAAATAAATGAGATCACTGAATTTAGTGTCTTTTCCAGTTTAATAATATTTTCTCTATGTCTGATAAAAGTGTTGCAAGCCTCCTCTGTTACACATTTGCTAACTATATGGAGCCCTGGTGGCACAGTAAAGAACTTGGCTGCTAACCAAAAGGTTAGGAGTTTGAGTACACCAGCTGCTCCTTGGAAACCATATGGGGCAGTTCTACTCTATCCTATAGGGTCACTATGAGTTGGAATCGACTCAGTGGCAACAGGTTTGGTTTTATGTGTTTTTTTTTTTTTTTGTCTTACTATATTGCAACCCCTTTCCTACTCACTAAAGATATCACGCATCTCTGGCTCTGGCTCTAACAGTTACTGTGTTTCCTACCCCAAACACTGTTCAAACATTTTGCTTCTTATAATTTCCAGAATGCCTTTTAGGGCCCCACTCTAAAAGAACATGCGCTCCATAGGTCCATGGTTCATAATTACTGATATGAGTTTTCTCTATTTCCCATGTGTTTGGAACAGAAAACTTAACGAGCCAGCGGTGTGGAATTAGAAGAGGTTCAAATACAACCCTATGTACCACAATGGTAAAGGAGCAAATGGAGGGAGTGAAAGTCTTAAAGTAAGCAGGGAGAGTCAAATAGTTAGAATATGTATTATGAAGGCAGACTGTATTATCCGTTCAGTGACTAGATTTTAATGGGAAACTGAAAAATATTAAAAGAAGTAAGTAAATTCATAAATGTGTCATTGTAGCAGATTGACAGAGAATAAATCAGCCATCTGAGGCCCAGAGCTTTCTAAGTCACTGCTGCATAGATGACTTCTGCATTATGCTTGTGATTATTATAGAGAAATCTTTGAACTAGGCATTGTCAAGATGTAGTAGATACACATACAGGAACACGTGTCTTGACATTTTATTTAAAATTCTATCAGTGGAAGACTGCATATCTATAATGATTGGCACCAAACAAAATTTAATATTTTAAAATTTTTGGTGTAGATTATACATGACAAACTGGCACCTAAATGTACTTTGTCATACCTAAAAAATGTAGTATATCATATGCAATACTTATAATTCAACTGTCTAAGATGTTTTAATTCAATATATAGTAATTAAATGCTCATCATAATTATGTTTAATACTTACCTGAAATTATTTCTTTCAGTGTCATGTCCCCATCCAACCCAGTGTCATATTACGCAGACCAAATTAACGATTATAGTTAGATTTTCCTTTTTTTTTTTTTTTGCTTTTGTCTCTTTAATTAAGGTAAACAATCTTATAAGATAAAAAATAGAACAAACAGAGCTAACTGACCTAAATCAAAGTTAGACTCTTCATAGCTATTATGAAGACCATAAGTTTACACAGGCTAAAATGTTAACCAGGGTAGTGAAACAAACATTTTCTAATGTCAATATTTTCCTCTTTTAAAGTCAGCCCGCCCATCCTATCCCCTGGGATCACATGGATGGTGATTTCCAGAAGATTTTTGTTGATGAATGGAGTAGTTGAAAACAGGACCAACAACTTATAGGCTCATAGTGGGGCCCAAGAGTATGAAAATATAAATATAAGTTAAATAATTGTTAAGGTCAATTTATTAACTAATTAAACATACAGATACAGATGAATGGACCAATATAAGATTAAAACAATCCAGAAAAAGACAAAAAGGCTTATCAAATTTTCAGAGAGCACTGGCTTAGGAACACCAGCTTACAGGTTAGTTGGCAGAACTGAGAATCAAAAACACCTCAAAAAAAAAAAAAAGCCAGTACAAACTAATGCAGTGAAATGTGACAGATTTAAGTGTGCATCCTGAAGCCAAGATGAGAGGTGAAGACAAATGAGCATAGTATTATGAGTCAACAAAGGACTGGAGGAAAATTCTTAGCTGAGACCTGGACCTTGGAGTGGGGGGAGCTATGATTAACTGTCAATGTCTGCCACAGAAGCAGGTAGCATGCTATGTTTCTGTCATCCTTGATTAAAAAAACTCAATTGTACAAAATATGTAAAACTTGGCCTTAGTAGTAAATAACAGTAACAAAACTAAAAAATCAAACATACCAGCAAAAGCAAGAATAAGTACAACAAAAATAATTTTATCAACCACAAAAATAGTAAACGGTGAAAATGCATAAAAGAAATACATAAAACCTTGGCTGTCATGAATATAAATATAACCCCACAGCATATTTTCAACTGTTCCATTTTCATTTCAAAAACTTCATTTAATGTTCTATAGTTGAAGAAAACAAAGCTATATCTGCAATAAATATCTGTTGTGACATAGTTTTAGCCCCGGGAAAATCGTTTGTTGATGTGTTTATACTGAAGAAATAAAGACTCAAAAGCTCGAAATACCCATAACTGTTGCCACGGAGTTGATTCTGACTCATAGCAACCCTAGAGGACAGAGTAGAACTGCCCTATAGGGTTTCCTAGGCAGTGATCTTTACGGGAGGGGATTGCCAGGTTTTTTTCTCCTGGAGCTGCTGGGGGCTGTGAACCATGGACATTTTGGTTAGCAGCTGAGAGCTGAACCGTTGCACCACTGAAAACCGAAGCTGCCATCATGCCAATTCCTACTCACTGTGACCATAGGACAGAGTAGGACAGAGTAGAAGTGCCCCATAAGCTTTTCAAGGCTATAAATCTTTATGGAAGCAGACTGCCACATCTTTCTCCCATGGAGTGGCTGGTGGTTTCAAACCACCGGCAGACCTTCTGGTTATTAGCCAAGAGTGCTTAATCGCTGTGCCATCCAGGGCTCCTTTAAGCTAGAAATAACTACCTTCAAATATTATATAGCAGAAGAAGAGATTCCTTAAAAGTGATATGATTTGAATTTGTTAATTAATCGTACATTTATTAAGAAACAAATAAGGTACTGAATATTTGACGAATGCAAAAAAACAGTTGTTCAACAATAAAATGAACTTCCAGGGGAAAAGTAAGCTTCTTCCCCCATTCAACGGAAGTGAGATGGCCTCTATTCGGGGAACTTCTCTAGCAAATGAAAGTTGCTTTTCAGATCTCCTTCAAATCTAAAATTAAACAATTCCACCTACTGTGCTATATATGCATGTATGTATTCATTTTGTGTACATGTATGAGGGGATACTGTTTTAGGTGTTCCAAAAGAAAAAAAAAAAAAGGAAATGGCTTTCAATTTCATTAATGGTCGTTCTACAAAATCACAATAGTGTTACAGGCCTTGAATCCTCTAAACTCTCGTGTTTATAACATACACTTCACATAATTTAAATGGATTCTATGCATCATATCCATAGCAGACATGTTCTCTTGGCTTCATTTCCAAAGAAACTCAATGAAGGGTAGGATGGATCTAACATTAGAAAACACTCTTTAGAAAATACCTACTTTATAATTCTGAAATAGCCAAGCTCCTAGTATTTTGCTGTCCATGAACACATGAAAAAAAATTTAAGGTAGTTCCACATAATAAATATCTGAGTAATCCAGGCAAAAGCGATTGTGGATTTACTTGGGAGCTTTTGTCCTAAAACACCATCTCAATCCTTTACCTCATTTAGACTATCAGAATATAACTTTGAGGTTTATCTCCACAATATTAAGTCTCTTTTAGATAACAACCATAAACCTCAATGGTATGTATGCCAATATCATTGCTTGGTTGCATTTAAACCATATTGGAATAAAATGACTAAGCAATTCAACTTAAATTATGATAAAGGGTCAATGGTGTCTAATAAAAAAATCATTAGCTTAAAGAGCGAATCATCATTAAAATTGTATGTTAAATTTAAAGTCATTTATAAGGTTTTAATAGCTTTAAATTAATGATTATGATTAATTAATAATGATTAACTATCTTTTCCTTTATTATCATAATTGACTCCAACTTATTAAACCAAAACAATTTAGAAAATTAATCTTTCCAGTCTATTTAAAAACTGAACCTATAACCTGTACTTTCCATATTTAGAAATGAAATTTATTTGTATCCGATTATTAACTAGTGAATTTATTTACTGTGCATTCCTTCCATCTTCTTTTGATGCTTCCTATGTTCTTTAGTATTTCCCCATAGAATCCTTCTTTATTGCAACTTGACAATTGAATTTTTTCTTCAGTTCTTTCAGCTTGAGAAATGCTAAGCGCGTTCTTCCCTTTTGGTTTTCCGTCTCCAGCTCTTTGCACATGTCATTATAATACTTTACTTTGTCTTCTTGGGACGCCCTTTGAAATCTTCTGTTCAATTCTTTTACTTCATCACTTCTTCCTTTTGCTTTAGCTGCTTAGCATTCGAGAGGAAGTTTCAGAGTCTCCTCTGACATCCATCTTGGTCTTTTCTTTCTTTCCGGTCTTTTCTTTCTTTCCGGTCTTTTCAATGACCTCCTGCTTCCTTCATGTATGATGTCCGTAATGTCATTCCACAACTTGTCTGGTTTTTAGGCATTAGTGTTCAACAGGTCAAATCTGTTCTTGAGATGGTCTCTAAAGTCAGGTGGGATATACTCAAGGTCTTACTTTGGCTCTCATGGACTTGCTCTGACTTTCTTCAGTTTCAGCTTGAACTTGCATATGAGCAATTGATGGTTTATTCCACAGTCAGCTCCTTGCCTTTTCCTGACTGATGATATTGGGCTCTCTTTCCACAGATGTAGTCAATTTGACTCCTGTGTATTCCATCGGGCGAGGTCCATGTGTATAGTCACCATTTATGTTGGTGAAACAGGTATTTGCAATGAAGAATTCGTTGGTCTTGCGAAATTCTATCATTCTATCTCTGGCATTGTTTCTATCACCAAGGTCATGTTTTCCAACTACCAATCCTTCTTCTTTGTTTCCAATTTTCACATTCCAATCACCAGTAATTATTAATGCATCCTGATTGCATGCTTGATCAATTTCAGACTGCAGAAGCTGATAAAAATCTTCAATTTCTTCATCTTTGGCCTTAGTGGTTGGTGCATAAATTTGAATAATAGTCATATTAACTGGTCTTCCTTGTAGGCGTATGGCTATTATCTTATCACTCACAGTGTTGTTCTTCAGGACAGATCTTGAAATTTTTTTTTGACGATGAATGTAACGCCATTCCTCTTCAAGGTGTCATTCCCGGCATAGTAGACTACAAGATTGTCCAATTCAAAATGGCCAGTACCAGTCCATTTAAGCTCACTAATGCCTAGGATATTGCTGTTTATGGGTTCCATTTCATTTTTGACAGCTTCCAATTTTCCTAGATTTATACTTTGTACATTCCAGGTTCCAATTACTAATGGATGTTGGCAGCTATTTCTTCTCATTTTGAGTCATGCCACATCAGCAAATGAAGGTCCTGAAAGCTCTACTGCATCCACATCATTAATGTTGCTCTTCTTTGAGGAGGGAGCTCTTCCTCAGCCATCTTTTGAGTGCCTTCCAACCTGGATGGCTCATCTTCCAGCACTGTATCAGACAGTGTTCCACTGCTATTCATAAGGTTTTTACTGGCTAATTCTTTTCAGAATTAGACTGCCGGGTCCTTCTTCCTAGTCTGTCTTTGTCTGGAAGCTCAGCTGAAACCTGTCCTCCACAGGTGACCCTGTTGGTATCTGAAGACTGGTGGCATAGCTTCCAGCTTCATAGCAACAAACTGGCCCACAGTAGGATAAACTGAAAGACATGTGTTTCAACAAACCGATGCAGCATTAGAAGTGCCCACTCATCTATGCCAAGAAATTTGGAAGATAGCAACCTGACCAACCAGCTGGAATAGATCCGTATTTATGCCTATTCCCAAGAAAGGTGATCCAACCAAATGCAGAAATTATCAAACAATTATCACTAATATCACCAGAAACCCTGGTGGCATAGTGGTTAAGTGCTACGGCTGCTAACCAAAAGATCGGCAATTCGAATCTGCCAGGTGCTCTTTGGAAACTTTATGGGGCAGTTCTACTCCGTCCTATAGGGTCACTATATGGTTGCTATGAGTCGGAATTGACTCAACAGGTTTGGTTTTGTTTTGGTATCATTAATATCACTTGCAAGCAACATTTTACTGAAGATCATTCAAAAGTAGCTGCAGCAGTATATCAACAGGGGACTGCCAGAAATTCAGGCTGCATTCAGAAGAAAACATAGAACCAGGGATATCATCGCTGATGTCAGATAGATCCTGGTTGAAAGCAGAGAATACCAGAAAGATGTTTACCTGTGTTTAATTGACTATGCAAAGGCATTTGGCTGTGTGAATCATAACAAATTATGGATAACATTGCAAAGAATGGGAATTCCAGAACACTTAACTGTGCTCATGAGGAACCTTTACACAGATCAAGAGGCAGTTGTTCAGACAGAACAAGGGGATACTGCGTGGTTTAAAGTCAGGAAAGGTGTGCGTCAGGGTTGTATCTTTCACCATGCTTATCCAGTCTGTTTCCTGAGCAAATAATCCGAGAAGCTGGACTATATGAAGAAGAACGGGGCATCAAGATCAGAGGAAGACTCATTAACAACCTCCATTATGCAGATAACACAACCTGGCTTGCTGAAAGTGAAGTCGGCTTGGAGCACTTACTGATGAAGATCAAAGACCACAGCCTTCGGTATGGGTAATATCTCAATATAAAGAAAAGAAAAATCCTCACAACTAGACCAATAAGCCACAGCATGATAAAGGGAGAAAAAATTGAAGTTACCAAGGATTTCATTTTACTTGGATCCACAATCAACACCCATGGAACTAGAAATCAAGAAATCAAAAGACATATTGCATTGGGCAGATCTGATGCAAAGGACCTCTTTAAAGTGTTGAAAAGCGGAGATGTCACCTTGGAGACTAAGGTTCACCTGACCAAGCCATGGTATTTTCAATCGCATCATACATACATGAAAGGTGGACAATGAATGAAGAAGACCAAAGAAGAATTGATGCCTTCGAATTGTGGTGTTGGCAATAAACATTGAATATACCATGGACTGCCAAAAGAACTAACATATCTGTCTTGGAAGAAGTACAACCAGAATGCTCCTTAAAAGCAAGGATGGCGAGACTGTATCTTACATACTTCGGACACGTTGTCAGGAGGGATCAGTCCCTGGAGAAGGACATCATGCTTGGTAAAGCTCTGGGTCGGTGGAAAAGAGGAAGACCCTCAAAGAGATGGATTGACACAGTGGCTGCAACAATGGGGTTAAGCATGACAATGATTGTAAGGATGGCGCAGGACGGGGCAGTGTTTTGTTCTGTTGTACGTAGTGTCACTATGAGTCAGAACTGACTCTACAGCACCTAACAACAACAACAACAAATTTATATTTTGTTTCATTTGTACATCCCGCTATATTAGGCAATAGAAGGAATTATAAAAATAAGATATATTCCCACCTTTGAGAAATTCGTGGTTTAACAGAACTACTAATTTGTTGGAAAGAAATTTATATAAAAGTGATCCATTGAACTTCAAGACCTTTCATTCTTGACTTTTGAATCTCACTACTACCTCCAAAATCATCCATAATTATTAGGTCATGATTTGTCTTTCCCTTGAGTTTGCATTCTTTGTTTTATTATATCCATGTGCTCTTACAATGTTATGTATAACACCTGTTATTTTCTATAGTAACAGAAGGCAGGCGGTGTTAAAATGGAACGAGTTGTATATACATATTTTTCTGTTGAGCTCACATAAAGACAGAGATGAGATATGCAGATTTACAAGTAATGTGGAGCACGATTGCCAAGCAACAACATCCTCTCCCAGCCTCATGGGAATTAAACACTGAGGTAGAAACTCAGGCTCCAGATATGCTGTAATCCATCTCTACTGCACAAGCCAATACAGAAAATGCCGTATGCATTATGTTAACATCATTAATCTTTTGGCTGTTTTTTTCTCAGTAAGAAAAATTTCAGAGCTAGAGGAAAACTAAAGAGCATTACTTAACAATTTAAACCTACCAAGGTAACATGTTTTAAGATCTTTTCCTAACACCCTATAATACCTCTACATTCAGTGGGTTGATTTTTATTGACCTATAAATTTTATTTAACAGAATCCCTAATTAAAGGTCATTTTTTATTTTAAATGGATTTCTTGCCTTTCATTTGCTCAGCTCGGTATTTCTTCAAAACCCTACCTGTTTAAAGATTCTAAGACTTTCTCTTCTTCTGCCCTGCCTTGCATTTTCTTTTCTTTATATTGAATTGCAGATTACTTAATAAGAATTTGGCTGATAGTTGTAATAACTAAGAGTGACTACGTTATCCACTTTGCAATACAGTGTTGGGAAATGTTTTTTTCTTCTTATATCTAATTTCTTCCTTTGTAGAAAGAAAATAAACATAATTGTTCTACATAACTTTAGAGAACATTGGTAAGATAAAAGGTATAAAAAGAAATGAAAGAACTTAATTCATGTAAATAAAAGCACCTCCATGCAATAAAAAGTTTTTTGTTTTTGTTTTTTTTAAATCAACATCCAAATTTGAAACTCCCTGAAGCTCAACATTATAAACTGCCTTCTTCCTAAAGGCTCTATCAATTCTCCAGAACTCTTTGAACAGTCTTACCATTAACAGTGGTTGTTTGGTGTCATCGAGTCAATTTCTGACTCATACTGACCCCATATGACAGAGTAGAGCTGTCCCACAAAGTTTTCCTGGGTATAACATTTATGGAAGCAGATCACCAGGTCTTTCTCCCAAGGAGCTGCTGGGTGAGTTCGAACCTTTAGGTTAGTAGCCAATCACTTAACCGTTGCACCACCAGGGCTCATTTAACACTCATTAGCGCTTAAGTTTAAGAAGACAAATGATTTACATTTTTCAAAAGAAAATACTTACATGAAACTCCAGTTTTTAAAATATATGGCCTCGAATGCTAGTAGATAAAATGTTAAAATTATGTCAGTACTAGAAGATGAATCAAAAGATCCTATAATTAAAAAAACTAAAAATCACACCAAAGGGTACCAAAGTCTAATGCCTCCAAGCAGATCATTTCTAACCCAAGCAAGCACATGGCTGTCTCAATTGTGTTAAAGATTTCCAAAGTTAAGAATATGGCAATACACAATGACTCAGTCTTAAAAGCTGACAATTTTGCTTAATGCATGGCATGTATGACAGACCATTTATTTATTTACAGATATTCATTTACTTCCCTTTTGCCATGTTTCCCTCTAGGCAAACTGTAATGTGTTGAATAATAGACCCCAGGGATATCAGGTCCTAATCCTTGAAGCCTATAAATGTTGCCTTATTTGGAAAAAGGTCTTCGTGTATATGATTAAATTGACAGTCTTGAGATGGAGTGATTACCCTGGATTACCTGAGTGGGCCCTAAATGCTATCATCACATATCCTTATAGGAAGGAGGTAGATTAAGATTTTACTCACACACTCAGAAAGGAAGGTGATGTGCAGATGAAGGTGGAGGTTGACGTGATGCGGCACAAGCCAAGGAATGCTAATAGGCCCAAGAAACTAGAACAGTCAAGGAACGGACTCTCCCCTAAGGCCTGCAGAGGGAACCTGACCCTGCCAACACCTTGATTTTGGCCCAGTGATACTGACTTCAAACTTCTAGTCCCCAGAGCTGTGAGAAAATAAATTTCTGTTGTTTTAAGCTCTCTAGTTTATTGTAGTATGTTAAAGTATCTATAGGAAAATTATAAATAAGCTACACTTTCCTGCCCTATTTATTTTGAACTTGACCATCTGACTTGCTTTGGCCAGTGGAATATGAGCAGACATTAGAGATGTACATCCAAGCAAAAGCTTTAAATGCTTGCTTTAGCTCCCTAGCTTGCTCCTGCCCATCATCGTTCGAACATACCTGAGAAAGAGGATATTCCTTCAGCCTGAGTTCTAGAAGAAGAAGCATAGATTCAAATCTAGCCAAACACAGCCAAGCCCTGCTAAGGCCAGCCAAGCTCAAGCAAGCCAAGCAAGCTTTGCTGAGTCCAGCAGAAACACAGCCAAACCAGAGTCCTTATGTAATGTGAGCAAGAAATAAATGTCTGTCTCATAAAACATTGAGATATTGGGGTTGCTTGTTGCTTCACTAAAGGTGCCCTGGTGGTGCAATGGTTAAAGCACTTGGCTGCTAACCAAAAGGTCCAGTTCAAACCCATCAACTATTTGCAGAAGGAAAGACCTAGTGATCAGCTCACATAAAGATTACAGCCTAGGAAACCCTATGGAGCAGTTCTACTCTGTTCTATAGGATCACCATGAGTTGGAATCGACTGGACAGCACACAACAACAATTGCCAAAGGTGAATAATAATGTACATAATGAGCAATTGATAAACATTTTACCTATTTTTACCTTTTTTCTTTTGATTTTATTTCATTTACATAGAGGTATTTCTTCTAATGAAATACTGTTTTTCTAAGTTCTCTGGTGAGATAAAGTACGTTCAGCATTTTAGGATAGTAACTCCTCAGGTGCCTGAAGGTGATTACTAATCATTCTCCAGTCTTCTCTTCGGAGTCCCTGGTAGTGTAAATGATTAATGTCATTGGCTGCTAACTGAAAGGTTGGTGGTTTGAGTCCATTCAGAGGCACCTAGGAAGAAAGTTCTAGTGATCTGCTTCCAAAAAATCAATCATTGAAAACCCTATGGAGCACAGTTCTATTCTGATAAGCATGAGGTCTCCATGAGTTGGAACTGACTAGTTTTAGTTTTCTCTTCATTATCACAATTAATCTCAACTTTTCGAATGTTGCCTGATGTTAGCAATTATCTATTGTTCTGATCTCTTGAGGGAGTAAAATCCTATTGGAAATGTGGAAACTCTTCCATTGTGTTTATGACCAGAATAGGACAACTTAGTTCGTATTCAAAGATACCTTAAAGATTTTCTTCATGTCAGAGTATTTCCTTTACTCCCTTCATTTTTGGTTCAACCTCCGTGTTTCCTACACTTCCTCACATTCAATAATTCTGCTTTTTCTTACTATTTATTTTCTTTTCCTTCAAATTTAACTTTTCCATTCCCAAGGTTGATTCAAACTACACAATTCTATTTTAATTCTTAAGTTTCTATAGTAAAGCTACATTCATTTTTCATTGATAAATATGCCTTGCAAAATACCAAAAACCTAACCCACTGCCATCGAGTCAATTCTGACTCATAGTGACTCTGTAGGACAGAGTAGAACCACTCCATAGGGTCTCTGAGGCTGTAAATCTTTGTGGAAGCAGACTGCCACATCTTTTTCCCATTGAGCACCTGGTGGGTTTGAACCACTGACCTTTCTGTTGGCAGCTGAGCACTTAACCACTGTACCACCAGGGCTCTTTTGCCTTATGAAGCAAATGCAAATAATTCTTATTTTTGTTGATCAAATTTTCCAGTGTGAATACATGAATTTGGCACCTTTAACAAAGAAATAATTCTAATGATAACACGGGGTTTATGGACCATTTGTTGAGAGCTACCCAGAAGAAATCGATTCCAGAAAGGCAGACAAAAAAAAGTCAGGTCCCCTACACAGGGTTGTGCAGTTCACCTCCTATACAAAGCACCCAGCCAACAGGGAAAGTTGGGTCTGAAATTCAGCCTGACTGACACTCGCCAAACCCTGTACCTTGACAATAGGGTTGCACCTATACAGAGGAATAAAGGGTGTCATCTTCTATTGTGCAGAAAGATGCAGGCAGTCCACAAGATGTACCTCTGTGGTGCTGCCGAAACCCAAGAAATCAAATCCACTGCTGTCACGTCAACTGCGACTCATAGCAACCCTACAGGACAGAGTAGAACTGCCCATATGGTTTCCAAGGGTGTGCTCTTTACAGAAGCAGACTGCCACATCTTTCTCCAGTGGAGTGGTTGATAAGTTTGAACCTCCAACATTTTGGTGAGCAGCTAAGCATTTAACCACTCTGCCACCAGGGCTCCTGTAGGGTTGCATCTACCTGAAAAAGGTGCCTTTTTCTAATTGTCTAAGCCAGGGAGAACAGTTAAACAAGGCTGTGTAAGCCAGATCACACAGACTTGACTTTGATTCCAGAATTAAGAATGTACAAAATTAGTACTCACTGATTTGGTTGATTGATTTACAATAGCTGATGCGTAGCTTGTTCATTACGCTTCCTGCCATGTGCAGGTGTTCTACCTTTACAGGTACACAGTATAGCATAAGATCAGTCAGAGGCAGTAATAGTAATTCTAAGACCATCTCTCAAGATTCTTGGATGTACAAGTGAGTGAGAAGATAAATGGGCTAGGAGGTGGATTTGTGAAACACATGAGATCATATGCCAAGTCATGACAATATTTTCTTATGGGTATGGAAAACTTATGAGCTTACTTCCCAAGGTCAATATAAGGCTCTGTTCATGGCCTCCCTGCTCATCAACATCACCACCATTTTCTTCACGGTCTTCCATGGTTGATTGAGCATTATTGGTCTGGTCAAAGATTCCCCTATAGTGTCCCTTTCTACTACCCACAGGCTATAGGCCCCAAGATCATTGCCAAAATTCCAAAGGCCAGAGCCTTCAGAGGCTGCCCCACTTAGGAAGTGGAGCCTGTACTCTGAATTCGTGCACACTTTAATGGCTACCAGGGTTGGGCCAGCCTCTTCCCTGAAAACAAAATTGCCTCCAACCCCTTCAGGGGCTATCCAGCCATCCCACCTGAAAGGCCTTCAACTTCCAAATTGGTGGCCTGCCTTCAGGGGCTATTCAGCCATCCCACCTGAAAGGCCTTCAACTTCCAAATTGGTGGCCTGCCTTCAGGGGCTGTTCCCCCACTGGCCCCAAACAGAATAATTTCCACATAAAGCAGGAATACAGAGGTGGAAATAGAATTACACTTTTTTGTTTGTTTGTTTCCCAATAAGGAAAAACAATCATATTCCCTGAGTCAAAAATAATAATAAAATACTGTCCTATTAAATACCCAGACTACTAACAGAAGAATAAAACACCATTTGAAGCACATGTGTGTGTGTGTGTTTGGAAAACACTGCATCTGGAGTTGTGATTTTGGATTTTTTGACAGCCTGGCAAATAAATAAGTGAAATTTTATGACACAACTCAACATGAACTCCAAATTAAACTTAAAACCAGGAATATGCAGGAATGTGCTAGGTTTATCACTCAAAATGGTTATTTTATTTTGAATTTTTTTGTAATTTCTTTAACAACTTCCAATTTTATGCTATGGAAGCTTAAAGTATGTTCCTAAGTTATCTAGTAACAAGAGGGTGACTGGAGTAAAGAATATTTCACATAGAGCACTCGCGCTGAGTTTCACTAGAATCTGTGTTGGATTTATCACTGCTTTTTGCTCAATTCAATAATGTGTTCACTGAGTAAAACCAGTGACGGAACGTTGAGTCAGTGGGATAGCCAGACTGGGAGTGGCTAGGAGCTAGAAATTAGCAGATCCCCTCGGAGCTGATACTGGAAACAGGTGGTCAGGGCAAGTTTCAGCAGGAGTGAGCACACTGAAATCTGAAAAGAAAAGAATATCGTATTAGGCAACCTCAGCCCTCAGAAGCAGTGAGTACTTTGGCAGGGGAAGTCTTGGAGGATGAGCCAAGGGTATAGGTAGATGTCTAAGATGGTAGGAGAATTAGGCAGCTGGTTTCAGGAGCCCAGACAAAATGTTCCCATGATTGGGAGCAAATAATAAGAATAATAAATTCTTCTTACTGAGCCCTTACTATGTGTGAGGCATTCTGATAGTATTAAAAACCAATGAAGTTGGTATCATCATTACAATTTTTAGATGAGGAAATTGAGGTTCAGACAAGTACAGCAACTTGCTTAAAGTCACTTAAACCAAAAACACATGGCTATTGAGTTGATTCCAACTTACAGCGACCCTATAGGACAGAGTAAAACTGTTCCATAAGGTTTCCATAGGAGCAGCCGGTCAATTTGAACTGCCTACTTCTCGGTTGGCAGCCAAGGGCTTAGCCACTGCAGCGCCAGGGCTCCAAAGTCACACAAGTAGTAAAAAATGAATAGTCTACTGCTTCTAACTTAATCTGATCTTTAGGAAGATTGTGGGTAGAAGGCCAGGATCTAGTCTTAAAGGGGCTACTTCAACAGGCATTGTATTAACTAAGGGACTCAGGTATAAAGGTAGAAGGTTGTTGTAGCTGCTGTCAAGTCAGCTACTGACTCACAGCAAATTCACACACAGTGGAACCAGACCATTGTATTTCATAGGTTTTCATTGGCTGGTTTTTTTAGAAATAGATGGCAGGCCTTTCATCCTAAAAGGTAGAAGGTAGGGACACGGTTTGTCATAAATGAGATGCAAAGTGCAGGGGAAAAACATTATCAATTCCATGGCCCTTTTTACCACTAAGAATCTTTTTGCTCAATTTTCCAGCCCAACCAGACTCATCTATCCTTTTTTCCCTGGCAGCAGGCTTCAGAGGCTTTCGTGTAAAATTGACATCTTTCATTATCCATTCATTCACTCAGGGTACAACTATGGGTAACACTGGTTCAGTTTCTACCTTTAAGTAGATTATTTTCTGGTAGGGTACCCAAGACTAATCACAGAATGAGGCTTTCTTCAGTTCTTCCCTCTGCCCCCATTGCTCCAACAGGCTTTATTACTTTTAGACAATCACACAGGCCCATTTCATTTTAGGGGTGCACCTTTAAAGAAATTGAGGGGAGAGCAATTATGGCTGTTATACATCCTGTGCGATTCTCACAGTCTGCGTATTTCCAGGTCTGTTTTAATAAGGTGTGTGCAAGCATCCTACACTCCGCTCTTACTGCTGAGAGCGGGATGCATTGAACACCTCCTTTCCTTCTGAGCTAAATTTACTAAGTGTTATAATAGTCTTTCCATGCCTTCTTCCACTTAAAGAGTGAAGCGAGGCATGAGGGAACCACTGGCCTCACAAGAAGTACATTGGCATCACTGAGGACCTCCAGCCCAGGGCAGACTGCGATTAACTTTCACTAGCCTTTTGCATTGCCAGTTCCCATAAAATGACTCCATGCGCATGTCCTCACTTCCACAGAAGGAACCAGCAGAAAGCCTTCCTTGCTGATGAGATGTGAATCTGTCCTCATTTTCCCCAGCGTGGAATGGTCCCAGAGCCTGAGGTGGAGCTGAACCTGCAGGTGGAATACAAGTGTCCCCAGATGTAAAGTCTGGAGGGCAGAAGGGGCAGGGAGCCAGGCCATTATGTTTATGATCCTTCAGATGGTTTTTGCAGTGGAAAAGCTAAATGGCTAAGGATATCCTTTCAACTTAGTGTGTGGAAAAGTTATACAAATTTGGGAATTGCTTATGATTAATTTATATACTTGAACAAAATATTTCATACATACAAATAACATTTTAGAAAAGTTGTAAGGTGATTCCTGTCTTACTTTAAGCCTTAGTAACAGCATGAGCATAATTTTATCCTCCTTTTCTCCAGCTTTCCAAAGGGACAGTTTCCTTTACTCCTATGCATTTGCTTAACTTCTCTCTTCAGGGACTGTTTCCCATTGGAACACCCCCTTTTATTTGTAATACTCCCATACACCAGAAGATACTTTTACTAACATTTTTCAAAGTACTTAGTTATTTAGAAACCTTTTAAAATGAGCATTTTTAAACACAAGTTGTTGAGATCATTCAGTGTTATAAATAGCTTAAGAAAAGGAATTCTTCAAAATCTTTCCTGGAGGACTACTAATTCCCAAAATACTATTTCATGGTATGGATTCTGATTTGCCACTGGGTAAGTCACAAAGGACACTGACATTTACATATGCTTGTTTGTGCTACTTCATTTGTTGTGCATGAAGATTCAGATTAATTAGAATTTTTAGAAACTTGCTGGCATCATATAATAAACCAGTGGTAAAAAGTGAAAGGACCGATTTTATTTAATTTAAATATTTAATTTATTTCATTCACACATATATTACATCATTAAGCCTTATAATGTCTGAGTTTTTCATATATGATTTATACACGGACACACAGTTAGCAAATATCACAGCCGGAGTTCTTATGGCAGATCTTCTATGATCTATTTAAATCTCCTTCATAGCGATCATTTGCAAAGCTCCCTAGCTATAACATCTTGGATGAAAAATGATCTAAGATGATTCTGCTTGAGTAATGTAGGGAATGAGGGCATGGAGAAAAGGAAGAGCAAGCATCTGACGAAATAGAAGCTCCAATGGTGAGATTTCTTTAAGCTACAAGTGATCACATGACTCATTACCTTTGAAGGTGTTGGAATAGTATATTTTTTGCTTCTGGGACTGGAGCCTGCAATCTTCCTTGCATATTCAGCTATGTGCCAATGGATAAGAAATGCCGTAGGATAAAAACGGGTAAAGGGTATAAGCAGGCGCTTCTTCAAAAAAGAAATACAATGGCTTTTAAATATATTAAATGGTACTCAACTATGCTCTTAATTAATACAAAATATAGTAATAATGAAGTACTATTATACACCTGGTGAGTCCTTGTGGTGCAATGGTTAAGTGTTGGGCTGCTAACCAAAATGTCGGCAGTTCCAATCCACCAGCTGCTCCTTGGAAAACTTATGGGGCAGTTCTACTCTGTCCTCTTGGGTCACTGTAAGCCAGAATCAACTCGATGGCAATCGGTATTGTTCCCCAGATTGAGACAGCTGAAAATCTTGCCACTACAATATTGAGAAGCAGTAAGATTAGTTGTATAAACTAAGACACCTTTAAAGGAAAATTTGGCAGTATTTATCAGAATATTAAGGACGCTTAGTATTTGAACTAGCAATTCTACTTCTGGGAATTATCCCTCAGTATATAAACATGTCTACACAAAGACATAACGTAAATAGTGAAAATGTGTGGAATAATAAAAATAGTAAATAATTGTATTTTTACTGGTTAAATAATTTATGAAGCATGTATGCAATAATGCATCTATATAATGGAATACTATTCCAGTGTAGATAGCAATTATATCTGCTAATAATATATCTTAGAGATTGTTCCTTAAGTTAAAAACATAAAACAATGTACAAATTAGGGTTATAGCATGTAGATGCATCAAATATTCTGGAGGTTTAAGAATCAGTTATATATCTTGCCAGCAATGAGAAAGGAAACTGAAAGTCAGGGCGATATGACTCAGGTAGACATATTTTAATTAATTGTCCTGTTTTCTTGTTCTTCACATTTACATGTTGTATTCCTAGCTTCCATGGAGCCTTGGTGGTGTAGTGGTTAAAGCACTCGGCTACTAACTGAAAGGTCAGCAGTTGGAATCCACCAGCTGCTCCGTGGGAAAGAGATGTAGCAGTCCACTTCTATAAAAATTTAAAGCCATGGGAACACTATGGGGCAGTTCTACTCTGTCCTAAAGAGTTGCTATGAGTTGGAATCGACTTGACTGCAGTAGGTTTTTCAGTTTATTATTAGTTTATTAGTAGCGGATTATTTGGTTTATTAGCAGCTGTGAAATGTCAAATAGTGTAAGAATTAAGCCACAGAATGGTTCCCAAATTTAAGTATCCATCACGATTAACTTCAAAATACATATTTTTTAGTTTAAACAGAGAAGAAAATGTTCTTTGATGGTTATGAGACTGGGGAGGGAGAGAGGGAGAGGGGTATTCACTAGATAGTAGACAAAAACTCTTCTAGGTGAAGGGAAAGACAACACACAATACAGGTGAGGTCAGCACAACTGGACTAAACCAAAAGCGAAGAAGTTTCCTGAATAAACTGAACGCTTCGAAGGCCAGTGTTGCAGGAGCTGGGGTTTGGAGACCATGGTTTCAGGGGACATCTAGGTCAATTGGCATAATAAAATTAAGAGGACATTCTGCATCCCACTTTGGAGAGTACCATCTGGGGTCTTAAATGCTAGCAAGTGGCCTATCTAAGATGCATCAATTGGTCTCAAGCCACCTAGACCAAAGGAAAATGAAGAACATCAAGGACACAAGGTAATTATGAGCCCAAGAGACAGAAAGGGCCACATAAACCAGAGACTACATCAGCCTGAGACCAGAAGAACTAGATGGTGCCCAGCTACAACAGATGACTTCCCTGACAGGGAACACAACACAGAACCCCTGAGGGAGCAGGAGAACAGTGGGATGCAGACCTCAAATTCTTGTAAACAGACCGGACTTAATGGTCTGACTGAGACTAGAAGGACCCTGGAGGTCTTGGTCCCCAGACCTTCTGTTAGCCAAAGAAGGGAACCATTCTCAAAGCCAACTCATCGGACAGAGATTGGACTGGACTATGGGACAGAAAATGATACTGGTGAAGAGTGAGCTTCTTGGATCAAGTAGACACATGAGACTATGTGGGAAGCTCCTGTATGGAGGGGAGACGAGAGGGCAGAGGGGATCAGAAGATGGCTGAATGGACACAAAAACAGAGTGGAGAGAAGGACCGTACTGTCTTATTATGGGGAGAGCAGCTACGAGTATATAGCAAGGTGTGTATAAATTTTTGTGTGAGAAACTGACTCGATTTGTAAACTTTCACTTAAAGCACAATAAAGATTGAAAAAAAAAATACATGTTTTTGTAGACTCCAAACAAACCCAGTAAGTCTGATTAAGTAGGCCTGGGGTGAGGCACAAGAACTAGCATTTCTTAAAAAGGATAATAGGTAATTCTGATGTGGGAGGGCTGGGGAACACAAGTGGAACAACTTTCTTTTAGAGATCTGTGGGTCTTGTCCATTCATGGAGATTTATCAATAGAACATGGACCCCTCTTCCACCCACTGGATATCCTGATTAAACTTGGCTAGGGTGGGGCTTGGATTTAGAGCGGGGCTTATATCTTTGTGTTTAAATAACTGCTCAAATAATTCTTATTAACACCAAACATTGAGTACCACTGTCCTTTTGTAGTGACATAGAATGAGGATTGACCTGAGAAAAAGATGTAAGCCCAAAGTGCATTGAAAAGGAGGCTCATGTGAGTTCAGTCCCACTTTAGGCAAGTGAATTACCTTTCTGTGACTAAGGAAATCTTAAAAGATGTACATAAAAATCCTTCCCTCCCTCACATTTAAAGATATTGTGAGAAATAAAATGTAACTATGCATATAAAGAGCTTTGACAGCCAAAGTTTTCTTTTTTTAACCCAAATAACATGTTATAATGATATTTCAAAATTATGTAGTTTTATCAAAACTGTTTTCAAATGTGATTTTTCCGTTTTGATGTTTCATGTTTAAATAATCTTTTATGTGCATAGAACCATCATTTATCTTAATTAACAATAACAATTCACTTATTATTCCTATGCAGGCCAGGCCTAGAACTATTTTAGCCTAAGTAAATTGATTAATTGAAACAGTAATTTATTTTCTCATGCCTGTTCATATACAGGTGGCAAAAGTATAATATGTGCCAAGCACAGGGAGAGATGGCTTTGGATTTGTCAGCAAGGTATTATGATGCAAATGCAAATATGTATTTGTATAAAATATATGTATAAACTGCAAGGGTACAAAAAGGGGGCTGGAATTGTAGGGGGCTGGGAATTAAGGGAAGTCTTCACAGAGGGGTGACACTTGAGGTGTATATTAGCATAAACATGCCTCTTAGGAGGGGTGGGCATTTGTATCAATTAGGATGTGAGTATTTGTATCAATTGTGGCTGCAAAGAACAGAAGATCGATCTAAAAGTAGTTTAAATAATGTGAAAATTTCCATCTCTTTCCTAACAAGATTGGAGATAAAGCTGGTCAAGCATTAATTGAGTGGCTTGAAGACATCATTAAAGAACAAAGTTTCTTTTCTCCTTCTGTACTTCTCAAAGTTAGTCTTTGTCCTTGAGATGTTCCCTAGAAGCATTTAGACCATCACATCCTCCCAAAACACTATCCAACACTAGAAGAAAAGAGAAATTCTTGTCTTGTACCCTTGCTTTAAGAGTGAAGAAAACATTACCAAAAGCCTCTAGAGGACTATCCTTCAGGCTCAGAGAGGCTCACAAGTTTGAACCAGAAGCAATCTCTGGCAAAAAGGGAGGAGGGGAGAGGGATGTTGTGATGGGTTTAGGCTAATCATGATTTGTCCCTTGGAGCTGTGGAAGGGCCCAACACCCAACCCCAACCCCAAGTACCTGGATGCTGTATGGAGGGGGAAATATCAATTTTTGTTTGTTTGTTTGTTTGTTTGTTTGTTTGTTTGTTTGTTTGTTTGTTTGTTTAGCAAGGAAGAAGGGGAAGGGGATGGCCATCGGAAAGGCAAACAGCAATTTCAGACAGTGTGTAAATGAATGAATGGAACAATTAACCAGTATGCACATTTGGGGAATTCCAAGTAATTCTCAAATTGAATCACTGAGACTAAGCAGAGCTTGACATGGAGAGTCTTATGTTTTTCCTACACGGAGCTAGGAAATAGCATAATGAGATTTGTGTTCTAGAAAAATCACTCTAAAAAGATTACTGTGACTTTGGAGGCAAGCAAAATGATAGGAGGATGTTATGAAGTCCAGGCGAGAGATTATGAGAGACTACCCTAAGCACTGGCAGTATATATGGTAACAAGAATGTTGAGTTTCAGAGATACTTGAGAGATATAATAAATAGAACTCAGTTACCAATTACATGATGGTGTGGTTGAGTCAAGGCTAATCTCAAGTACTATTTAGTCCCTTGCATAAATGGGAGAGGTAAATGAAATCCTCCAACGTAGAACTGACAAAATGCTGATTTAATTAAGTGAAATAGTTTCAAAGATATTAACAGATAAATGAATTTCAAGTTTATGGCATAAATAAGTCACCCGTGGCTAAAATTCACCACATGTGGATACAATTTTCAAACCTTCTGAAACTATTGATTAATTCTTTCTTGAACAATATAACTTTTAATGTTTAGGTCAAAAATTATTCTTACACCCCTGTGGTGGACTGAATTGTGTCCCCAAAAAATGTGTATCAATTTGGCTAGTCCATGATTCCCAATATTGTGTGATTGTCCACCATTTTGTAATCTGATGTGATTTTCCTATGTGTTATAAATCCTCTCTCTATATGTTAATGAGATGGGATTAATGGAAGTTATGTTAATGAAGCAGGACTCAATCTACAAGATTAGGTTGCATCTTAATTCAATCTCTTTTGAGATATAGAAGAGAGAAGCAAGCAGAGAGGCATGGGGACATCATACCACAAAGAAACAAGAGCCAGGAGTGCAGCATGTCCTTTGGACCAGGGGTCCCTGCACTGAAAAGCTCCTGGACCAGGAAAGATTGATGACAGTGACCTTCCCCCAGAGGTGACAGGGACAGAAAGTCTTACCCTGGAGCTGGCACCCTGAATTCGTACTTATAGCCTCCTAGCCTGTGAGAGAATAAACTTCTCTTTTTAAAGCCATCCACTTGTGGTATTTCTGTTATAGCAGCACTAGATAACTGAGATACCAGGCCACTTTCTAAAAGAAATACAATTTCAAAAATATGCATGCCAGTTAAAATTTTGATTGTCATTTTTTCGAGGCTGATTTGAATTAATAACTATTTTTCCCAAAAACACTATAAAAGATCTGATCCTGTTTTTTGTAATTGGTTGTCTCCATGAAGCCTCTGCCAAGACTTCTCCTGCTCCACCTCGTTTTCCCCCCTTGTAGCCCACCATGCCCTGGCTTCTAATTGCGGTTTGGTCTGAACATGCTGCAGCCCTAACTACAGTTTGAATTCGGGGCCAGAATCCCACGCATACACAAACCAGGATTTTGGCACATGTGCAGGACCTGAAGAGCTGTGTTCTCAATTTGTCCTTGGGCTTGAGCATCATTGACATGATTCAGCATCCTGACCTCCAAATGTGGACATGGGAGGGCTAAGGGCAGACAGTTGTAGGCACCAAACCCAATCCCCAGATGCCATTGGAAATAAAAACCTCCCCGACCCTCTCAGACGGGGGAGTGCATGGCCTTTTGGTTGATAAGTCCCATGTTGCTCCTTGTCTGCCCAAACAATAAATTGCCACTTTCTGTTTCCCTTGCAACTGGTGGTGTAGTGTCTGTCTTATTTCTATCAGCTGATAGGACAGAAACTCTGGTGGCATAGTGGTTAAGTGCTGTGGCTGCTAACCAAGAGGTCGGCAGTTCAAATCTGCCAGGTGCTCCTTGGAAACTCTGTGATGCAGTTCTACTCTGTCCTATAGGGTCGCTATAAGTCAGAATCAACTTGACTGTAGTGGGTTTGGTTTTTTGGGCTGGACAGACAGGACAAGAACCTGTGTTTGGTTACATCCACATTTTAGTAGAAATCATTAGATAAGGAAGATAATTTATGTGTTGGAAATAACAAGAAATATTTTTACTGACCCCATTTTACTAGTAGGGTGAGTAGTTTGGGAAAAAAAAAATTGGTGATGGGTCTTTAGGGAGCTTCATCCCTTTTGTGGGAATTGCCTCACATTTGGAGCTCAGCTGGTGTTGGCAGGGATAAAGCTGTAATCTACGTCTTTGTTACAGAGCTCTCTCTGTATGAGGCAGTGATCTGTTCGAGTATCAAACTCCTGACCTTTGACTCACTGGCAGCAAACTCTAACCAACTGGCCTAGCAGCTGAAAGGAGAATGGAAGAATTCCCCCATAAATGTCTGCCTTAGAGCTTGATCCAACAGAAAATACTCTCTGGCCTCCTGAGCTGGAGCACACTCCCTGTGAGAGATCAATTAAGTCACAAGGCAGTCTTTTGTGGAAATCTCCCTCTCTAAACCTCAGAAATAAAAATCTTTTCCACAGTCAAACAATGCAGCCAAACAAGGGCTACAAGTGGAAATCAAATCATTTATCAGACCAATTATCTGCAGCTGATTTTTGTTAAGATTCTTTTAACTCACAACATACTGTGGCCTCTTTTCCTTCCTCTTGAAGAGAGAAGAGAACCCCATTTTCATTCACTATTTCCTAAAGATTTTTTAAAAAACGTTCAATTACTGTGTAAATATCAGGGAAACTATTTAGATTACTCAGAACATATTTCCCTATCAGGTTCACTGATTCAGTACTCTTTGAGACTGTCGAATATAAGTACTTCAAAAAAGAGGAGAGCCTTTGTTAAGGATTCCAGAGTGTTTACAAAATTCTCTCCACTACCCACATACAGTAGCATGCTTATGAAACAGTTTTACCCAATTATTTTCTCGTTCATCTAAAAGAAGGTGGTTAAAGAAGTAGAACCTCAAATAACCATTAAAAGCTTAGAAAAATGGTGGAAAGGATAGTGGAACTAAATACTGAAATGTGACTGCTTTCTACGTTCTTGATCTGAAGGTTTGCTAAAAGTGAATTCTAGAAGCAAAGACAATAAAAAGACAATAGCTTAGTTATATTGTTTCATGTTTATAGTTACCAAGTACAAAAAAATATATACTATGTATCAAATAGCTGTAAATTTTGCTGAGAAGCTGACATGAGAAAAGAGGACCCATTCTCCGTTTACCTTTAAAAATAGCTCAAATGTAATTTTTCCCCTACAATAGAGGCCTAAATTGTGTTAATTTATTGACAGTAGTTGATTTTTTATGCTCTACCTTAATTACTTTGACTTTTATTTTTTTGGCTGGGTTTACCTTAATTACTTTGACTATCTCAACACAGTTTAACCCAGTCCCCCAAATTTGGATTAAAATATGTCTATTATGCTAAGATCTTGGCTGCTAACCAAAAAAGGTCCGCAGTTAGAATCTACCAGCCACTTCTTGGAAACCATATGGGGCAGTTCTACTCTATTGTATAGGGTCACTATGAGTGGAAATGGACTCCACTGCAATGGGTTCAATAGGTAGTAAAACAACATTTATAAATAAAATGAGCGTCCTGATTTCCATGGCTTTGTTATTTTTTGAAGTACAATAAGGAAAAAAATTTTTTCTAAGAAATAAAAATGAACTATAAAGTCTGTATTAGGACATAGTTTTCTAGAATAAAATTTCACATTTTATAACAATAGAAATATATAATCTACAAATTATAAAAGTGTCATGTGGGATGTACCATGTTTTGGCTTTCTGTCTTTGATCTGTATTGATAACACCATTTCTAAGATTATTCCCATTTTGCCAGCTTCAGCCTTTAGCTTTTACACTTCGATAAACTTTTTCTTCCTTAAATGTTTGATTCTGCCTTCAAAGGAAGAGATTTTCTATGTAAACCCTATACAGACTGTATAAGTTTGCTTCAAAATCTGTACCATTTTCATGCTCTTTTAGGAAAAAAAAAAAAAAACACGGAATGATAATGTGATGTTTGTGATCATAGCTTGACGTCAGATAAAGGTTGAAGATGGCTCTGTCACTGACTTTATTGGGGGATATTATTTAAAGTCATTGAGCGTTGTTTCTACATCTGTAAATGGTAAAAATAATCCTTACTGAAAATCTCATAATTTTGCAGGGGAGGTGGGAAGGGTCTTAAACAAGGTAATGCTTATATAAATGGTATCAGGGCACCCAACTCATATCAATAAATGGTTATTCTTTTTGTATGCACTGTTGTCAATTTGAAAGCTCAAACTTTTTAAGAATTTACATTCACCTGGCTTGATATTCACGAGAACGATTATATGATCCCTTAACCTTTCAATAGAACTGCAGATTTAGGGAAAAGACAAATAATAATATTCACAACTTTTTTTATATAAGGACAAAAGCATCTGAAAACCTAGGTTTGAGAAAGAAGACATCTCATTTCCATTACTTTCAAGTGCAATTTATATACAGATAAACCCTCAGCTTTGGGGACTTGGAAAGTCACAGAAGGTTTGAAGTTGCAGGAAAATCATTATATTGAGAAAACACAGTGGCCACCTTGGAGAATAAGTTTCAGATTGGTTTTCAAAGGATAAGAACAATGATGTCTGGGAACTTCTGCACTTTCAGGGGAAAAGAAATGCAGAAAAATAAATTTCGTTCCTTAGGCAAGTTTTTAACAATGTTTATAGCCAGTACACATAGGAACTGTGAAAAACCTTTTGCTAAGCATCAAAATGAGATAGACAACTATCCTTTCCTCTCTGGGTAATGCGCTTACATCACCAGGAAAACTTAGAATTAAAATTTATCTCATTTTTGGGAAATTATTAGTTATTGCAAGAACATGGCCTTTTCTCACAAACATAATATTGAGTGAAAGACAAAAAAGGGTACATACTATAGTGGCACTTACGTAAAGCTCAAGAACTGACAAAACTGATTCCTTAGTGACTGAAGTTAGAGTAGTGGTTATTTTTGTGGGGAGGAGTTTATTGAGTTGAGTGGGAAAACCAAAAGGGAACCTTAAAAAGACTGGATGTGTTAGTGGTTACACAGGTGCATACTTAAGTAAAAAATTCATCAAGCTGTACACTTAGTTCTTGGCACTTAAGTGTGTGAATGTTATACATATATTTATATATATATATATACATATACATATCACAGTGCTTTTAGCCTCTTCTAAAACTTGATAAGGTTTCTACATGTTACCTTACTATAAAGAATGAATTTCACTCTTCATCATATTTTCTAGTCTGTAAATGTGATTATTTCTCTGTGGAATCTCAAGAAAAATTATTGAGGTGCTTGAAAAAATTAGCACACAGCATTATATGAGTACCAATTTATTAGTAAGATAATTAACGAGATTTTTAAACCACTTTTTCTCATCCCTCCGATACCTAGGTATTTTATACTTAAAAAGGTTAATTTATTAACCAGAACATATTATTCTGTGGCTAAGAAGGGGAGTAGAAATAATAATATATGTATAGTATTCTGGATCGGGTTTTGGGTGTATAGTATTCTAGATAATCACCACTTATCTGTCAGTTTGTCTTACTGTGGTGGATTGTGTGCTGCTGTGACGCTGGAAACCATGCCACCGGTATTTTAAATACCAGCAGGGTCACCCATGGTGGACAGGTTTTATCAGAGCTACCAGATTAAGACAGTCTTGGAAGAAGGACTTGGCATTCTACTTCTGAAAAAATTGACCAGTGAAAACCTTATGAACAGCAGTGGAACTTGTCTGATACAGTGCCAGAAGATGAGCCCCTCAGGTTGGCATGCACACCAAATACCACAGGGGAAGAGCTGCCTCCTCAAAGTAGAGTTGACCTTAATAATATGGTAGAGTAAAGCTTTTGGGAGCTTCATTTACTGAGGTGGCATGACTCAAAATGAAAAGAAACAGCAGCAAACATCCATTAATAATCAGAACCTGGAATGTATGAAGTATGAATCTAGGAAAATTGGAAATCATCAAAAAATGAAACTGAACACATAAGCATTGATATCCTAGGCATTAGTGAGCTGAAATGGACTGGTATTGGCCATTTTGAATCAGACAATCGTATAGTCTATTATGCTGGGAATGACAACCTGAGGAGGAATGGTATTGCATTCATCGTCAAAAAGAACATTTCAAGATCTATCCTGAAGTACAATGCTGTCAGCGATAGGATAATATCCATATGCCTACAAGGAGGACCAGTTAATACAACAATCATTCAAATTTACGGACCGCACCAACCACTAGTGCCAAAGATGAAGAAATAGAAGATTTTTATCAGCTGCTGCAGTCTGAAATTGATCAAACATGCAATCAAGATGCATTGATAATTACTGGCAATTGGAGTGTGAAAGTTGAAACAAAGAAGGATCAGCGGTTGGAAAATAAGGCCTTGGTGATAGAAACAATGCCGGAGATCAAATGATAGAATTTTGCAAAACCAACGACTTCTTCATTTCAAATACCTTCTTTCACCAACATAAATGGCGACTATTTTTTTATACACATGGACCTTGCCAGATGGAACACACAGAAATCGAAGTGACTACATCTGTGGAAAGAGATGATGGAAAAGCTCAATATCATCAGTCAGAACAAGGCCAGGGGCCCACTGTGGAACAGACCATCAATTGCTCATATGCAAGTTCAAGCTGAAACTGAGGAAAATCAGAGCAAGTCCAGAGCCAAAATATGACCTTGAGTATATCCCACCTGAATTTAGAGACCATCTGAAGAACAGGTTTGATGCATTGTACACTAGTGGCCGAAGACCAGACGAGTTGTGTATTGACATCAAGGACATCATACATGAGGAAAGCAAGAGGTCATTGAAAAGACAGGAAAGAAAAAAAAGACCATGATGGATGTCAGAGGAGACTCTGAAACTTGCTCTCAAACGTCAAGCAGCTAAAGGAAAAGGAAGAATTGATGAAGTAAAAGAACTGAACAGAAGATTTCAAAGGGCACCTCGAGAAGACAAAGTAAAGTATTATAATGACATGTGCAAAGAGCCGGAGGTGGAAAACCAAAAGGAAACAACACTCTCAGTGTTTCTCAAGCTGAAAAAACTGAAGAAAAAATTCAAGCCTCAAGTTGCAATAGTGAAGCATTCTATGGGGAAAATATTAAACGATGCAGGAAACATCAAAAGAAGATGGAAGGAATACACAGAGTCATTATACCAAAAAGAGTCGATGTTCAACCATTTCAAGAGGTAGCATATGATCAGGAACCGATAGTACTGAAGGAAGAAGTCCAAGCTGCTCTGAAGCCATTGGCAAAAAACAAGGCTCCAGGAATTGATGGAATATCAACTGAGATGTTTCAACAAACAGATGCAGTGCTGGAGGTGCTCACTTATCTATGCCAAGAAATATGGAAGACAGCTTCCTGGCCAGCTGACTGGAAGAGATCCATATTTATGTCTATTCCCAATAAAGGTGATCCAACCGAATGTGGAAATTATAGAACAATATCATTAATATCACATGTAAGCAAAATTTTGCTGAAGATCATTCAAAAACAGCTGCAGCAGTATATTGACAGGGAACTGCCAGAAATTCAGGCCAATTTCAGAGAAGGACATGGAACCAGGGATATCATTGCTGATGTCAGATGGATCCTGGCTGAAGGCAGAGAATACCAGACGGATGTTTACCCGTGTTTAATTGACTATGCAAAGGTATTCGACTGTGTGGATCATAACAAATTATGATAACATTGTGAAGAATGGGAATTCCAGAACACTTTACTGTGCTCATGAGGAACCTTTACATAGATCAAGAGGCAGTTGTTCAGGCAGAACAAGGGGATACCGCACAGTTTAAAATCTGGAAAGGTGTGTGTCAGGGTTGTATTCTTTCACCATACCTATTCAATTTGTATGCTGAGAAAATAATCTGAGAAGCTGGACTATATGAAGAATAACGGGGCATCAAGATTGGAGGAAGACTCATTAACAACCTGCGTTATGCCGATGACAACCTTGCTTGCTGAAAGGGAAGAGGACTTGAAGCACTTACTAATGAAGATCAAAGACCACAACCTTCAGTATGGATTACACCTCAACATAAAGAAAACAAAAATCCTCACAACGGGACCAATGAGCAACATCATGATATATAGAGAAAAGATTGAAGTTGTCAAAGATTTCAGTTTTTTTGGACCCACAATCAACAGCCATGGAAGCAGCAGTCAAGAAATCAAAAGATGCATTGCATTGGGTAAATCTGCTGCAAAGGACCTCTTTAAAGTGTTGAAGAGCAAAGACGTCACCTTGCGGACTAAGGTGCGCTTAACCCAAGCCATGGTATTTTTCAATCACATCATATGCATGTGAAAGGTGGACAATAAATAAGGAAGACTGAAGAAGAATTGACGCCTTTGAATTGTGGTGTTGGCGAAGAATATTGAATATACTAGGGACTGCCAAAAGAATGAACAAATCTGTCTTGGAAGACGTACAACCAGAATGCTCCTTAGGAGCAAGGATGGCAAGACTGCATCTTACATACTTTGGACATGTTGTCAGGAGGGATCAGTTCCTGGAGAAGGACTTCTTGCTTGGCAGAGTACAGGGTCAGCGGAAAATAGGAAGACCCTCAATGAGGTTGATTGACACAGTGGTTGCAACAATCAGCTCAAGCATAACAATGATTTTAAGGATGGCTCAGGACCGGGCAGTGTTTCATTCTGTTGTGCATAGGGTTGCTATGAGTCAGAACCAACTCAACAGCACCTAGCAACAGCAACAACATCCTGAAGTACAATGCTGTCAGCAATAGGATAGTACCCATAACACCTACAAGGAAGAGCAGTTAATATAACAATTATTCAAATGTACCTACTAACCACTAAGGCCAGGGATGAAGAAATTGAAAAATTTTACCAACTTCTACAGTCTGAAATTGATCAAACATGCAATCAGGATGCATTGATAATTATTGGTGATTGGAATGTGAAAGTTGGAAACAAAGAAGGAAAAATATATTCTTGGTGATAGAAATGAAGCCAGAAATCACATGATTTTGCAAGACCAAGAATTTCTTCGTTGCAAATACCTTTTTCAACAACGTATGTGGCGACTATACACATGGACCTCATGAGATAGAATACACAGGAATCAAATGGATCATATTTGTGGAAAGAGACGATGGAGAAGCTCAATATCATCAATAAAAACAAGACCGGGGGCGACTACAGAACAGACCATCAACTGCTCATATGCGAGTTTAAGCTGAAGCCGAAAAAAATTAGAACAAGTCCACGGGAGCCAAAGTAAGACATTGAGTACATCCCACCTGAATTTGGAGACCGTCTCAAGAATAAATTTGATGCCTTGAACGCTAATGATGGAAGATCAGATGAGTTGTGGAATGGCATCAAACACATTATACATGAAGAAAGCAAAAGGTCATTTACAAGACAGATGAGAAATAAGAGACTGAAATGGATGTCAGAAGACATTGAAACTTACTCTTAAATGTAGAGTAGCTAAAGTGAATGGAAGAAATGATGAAGTAAAAGAGCTGAACAGATTTCAAAGGACAGTTCAAAAAGATAAAGTATTATAATGAAATGTGCAAAGACCTAGAGTTAGGAAACCAAAAGGGAAGAACAAGCTTGGCGTTTCTCAAGCCGAACAAACTGAAGAAATAATTCAAGCCTCAGGTTGCATTATTGAAGGATTCTATGGGCAAGATATTGAACTATGCAGGGAGCATCAAAAGCAGATGGAAGGAATACACAGAGTCACTGTACCAAAAAAACTGGTCAGTGTTAAACCATTTCAGGAGGTAGCATACGATCAAGAGCTGATGCTATTGAAGGAACAAGTCCAAGCTGCGCTGAAAGCTTTGGTGAAAAACAAGGCTCTAGGAATTGACAGAATACCAATCAAGATGTTTCAACAAGCAGATCCAGTTCATCTATGCCAAGAAATTTAGGAGACAACCACCTGGCCAATCAACTAGAAGAGATCCATACTTGTGCCTGTTCCAAAGAAAGGTGATCCAAGAGAATGCAGAAATTATCAACAATATCAGTAATATTACACACAAGCAAAATTTTTGCTGAAGATTATTCAAAAGTGGTTGCAGCAGTACATTGACAGGGAATTTCCAGAAATTCAAGCCAGATTCAGAAGAAGACATGGAATGAGGGGTATAATTGTTGATGTCGGCTGAAAGCAGAGAATACCAGAAAGATATTTACCTGTGTTTTATTGACTATGCAAAGGCATTCAATTGTGTGGATCATGATAAACTAAGGATAACATTGCAAAGAATGGGAATTCCAGAGCAGTTAATCGTGCCCATGAGGAACCTGTACAAAGACCAAGAGGCAGTTGTTAGAACAGAACAAGGGAATACTACATGGTTTAAAATCAGGAAAGGTGTGCGTCAAGGTTGCATCCTTTTACCACACTTGTTCAGTCTGTATGCTGAGCAAATAATCTGAGAAACTGGACTATGTAAAGAAGAATACAGCATCAGGATTGGAGGAAGACTGATTAACAATTTGCAATATGCAGATGACACAACCTTGCTTGCTGAAAGGGAAGACGACTTGAAGCACTTACTGATGAAGATCAGAAACTACAGCTTTCAGTATGAATTACACCTCAACATAAAGAAAACAAAAATCCTAACAACCGGACTAATAATCAGCATCATGATGAAGGGAGAAAACATCGAAGTTGTCCAAGATTTCATTTTACTTTGATCCACAATTAATGCCCATGGAAGCAGCAGTCAAGAAATCAGACAACTTATTGCATTGGAAAAATCTACTGCAGAAGACCTCTTTAAGGTGTTAAAAGGCAAAGATGTCACTTTAAGGACTAAGGTGTACCATGTCTCCTAACATGCATGTAAAAGCTGGGGAATAGGTAAGGAAATCCAAATAAGAATTGATGACTTTGAATTATGGTATTGGCAAACAGTATGGAGTATACCATGACCTGCCAGGCGAATGAGCAAATATATCTTGGAAGAAGTACAGCCAGAATGCTCCTTAGAACCAAGGATGGCGAGACTTCATCTCATGTATTTTGGACACGTTACCACATGGGTTATCAGTAGGGACCAGTTCCTGGAGAAGGACAGTATGCTTGGAAAAGTAGAGGGTTAACAAAAAAGAGGAAGACCCTCAATAAGATAGATTGGCACAGTGGTTGCAACAATGGCCTAAAGCAAAACAACAATTGTGAGGATGCTACAGGACCAAACAGTGTTTCATTCTGTTGTACAAAGGGTTGATATGAGTCTGAACAGACTTGACACCACCTAACAACAACAACAGTAATTCTAGGTCAGCACTGCTCAATAAACTTTCTGCAATGATGAAAATATTCTATGCCCATATTTTCCAATACAGTAGCCACTGGCCAGATGTGGCAATTGAGCACTTGAAATGTGGCTAGTGTGACTAGGGAATGTAACTTTTAATTTTATTAACTACATTTAATTTAAACTTAAATAACCACATGTGATGAATGGTTATCCCATGGGACAGCGCAGTTCTAGAGCCTAAGCAAAGTTTTCATACATTTACTTATCTGTGGCTTAGAATATATTTATGTGTATTATTCCCACTTTATAAATATAAAAACTGGAGCTAACAGTGGCAGAGAGACTTGAATAACATAAACCAAGCACTGAATGGTAGAACCACAACCGTAATATATGTTTTCTTATATAATACACCTCAAAGCTTCTCTGGCTTCCCATGGTCTCTATTGTCTCATTTCCTGTCATTTGATTTCACTAAAAAAAAAAAAAGTCATTTCTGTTGTAAACCCTCTCATTTTCCTCATGGTTTTTCATTATTTTGCTGATTTATTGGCATCAGGAACAATATTTCTGATGTTTAACCTTCATTTATACAGTAAATAATTGGATATATTGACAACTTCCCATGATGAGGGTAAATACAAATTATTCTTTGAGATTAGCAGTTGGTTAATCAGACATAAGTTATCCTATAGTCATGACACTACACCTATTAAAAATTTTACTGTTTAGCTCAAAAGTACTCAAAATGTCTTTCCCTTCTGCTTCACCTGTCCATAGTGGCTTATATGTTAAGACTCCTCAAATACCTCCTAAATATTTTTTTTTTTTTTTTTGTACTTTTTTCTGAATTCCCTAGCATAGTGCACTACCCAGAGAAGGAATCTGGTAAATACTTGGAGAAAATTAATGGTGTCTTTAGTGGATAAGTTTAGTGAAGATATCCATGATTAAAGAAACACACTTGTCATAAATAAATTCTCAGAAGCATTATGAAAATTTAGAAAAGCTGTTTTAAATTTGTCCAGCAAATTTATCCCTAAGCAAATCCAGTGATGTTCACCTCTTCCTGACTATTGTAAAGCCATGCGTTCTTAATTGTATCAGTTATCTCTGTTCTTAGTACAACAGTACATTTAAGCAGGATTGTTTTAGGGGAAAAATGTTTTGGTATTTGTACCCTGCAATTTTAGTTTATTTTGATGCCTACAATAATTAAAAATAAGACAAATTCTTCCAGACTTCATTCATTTTTCACTGAAATTATACTGTCTAGGGTCTTTACTTCTTATTAACTGATTTTACTAACTGAACGCCATTATGTTTTGTAAGAACCTTCTGTCATCAAATACTTTTGAAATAAGACAAGTTTACATGCCTTAACAAAGAATGCTATTAATTCCACCTTAATTCCATTGCATTATAAAATGCATTTTAACATTAAAATGTTAAAATGCATTACTGTTAAAATCCATTTTAACAGTAGTTGAAAACATCAGGTTTAATTTTACATAGTAAAAAAAACTGACAATAATTTTGTCAAGCCCAAACTTATAAGGCTCTTAGACTGAATCTTACATGACTCATAAGCCTTACTTCATCTGATCACTGCTTATCTCTAGTTTCTCACCTCCCTATCTTGCTGTACCTTGTGACTGTTGACTTCTGCCCTCTGCCCGGGTCTGCTCACAGGGCTTAGGGTAACTGACTTCTTGTCTTAGCTCAAATACCAACTCTTAAGAAAGGCAGTTGTCGACCACCCAGTCTAAAGCAGAACCTATCACTCCTCCCCGCCTATTCTTCAGCCCACTCCTTTCTAACAATCAAATATATTTCTTTTGTTTCATTCATGAAGTTTTCAGATGAGAAGCAGAAATTTAGACTTAAATTGACTTACCGTATTTTTACGCAAATAGCATGCACCTTCTACGTTTGTTTGCCAGCTGAACCCTCCTGCCAGGAGAAATTTTCATAAGCACGCTATCTTCTTTTGTTTCTTTACAGCAACATGTAAAAAAATTAGCATAGTAGTGCTTATGCAAATATATCATGGGGGTGGGGGAGGGAGGCCATGGTTGGCAAACAAATGTAGAAATTGTATTATTTGCATAAAAATACTGTATACAAGAGGGATCATTGGCTTATATATCTGAAAAAAGTCTAGAGGCAGGTGGAAATCCGCATGGTTCAACATAAGCCTTGCTCTGCAATTCTCTCAACCCCACAGAAATATCCCACAGAAATATGGTGGCAGCAGTCCTAGGCATCAAAATTTTGAAAATTAAGAGGCTATTTTCTTTACTGAATTTCTCTTAGGAGTGAAGTAACTTTTTCTTAAAGGTTTAGAGCAGTCTTCCCCTCGTGCCTCATTGGCTAGAATTGTGTTATATTACCATTACTGAACTAACATCCAAGTCTGGGTGAGTGTAAAGACTGTATCTTGGTTATCTTCGCTTCTGTATCAGAAATACCACAAGTGAGTGGCTTTAAAAAAAAAGGAACTTATTTTCTCACAGGTTTGGAAGTTAAAAATCTAAATCAGTGTACTAGCCGCGTTGAGTCTTCTCTTGTTGGTAGCCCTTGGCATTCTTTGGTTCTTTGGCAATCCTCCTGTGGCATCTGTCATGTATGCCAGTGTGTCTCTGTGTTTATGCTGCTCTTTATATAACTCGGATGTGATTAGGTTTAAAATTCACCTCCTAATGGTATGACTTCAACGATTAATTGATTACATTGAATTAGATTACATAAAATAGTGGAAAGTAATTATATTAGCTATAATTTACATACTAAGTGCAGTTAACACTCTCAGCTGCTAACTGGATGGTTGGAGATTTGAGCTCACCAAGAGGTACCTCAGAAGAACGGCCTGGTGATCTGTTTCTGAAAAATCAGCAATTGAAAACTCTGTGAAGCACAATTCTGTTCTGATACACAGGGGTTCACCATGAGTCTGAGTGGGCTCCGTGGCAACTGGAAAACATTATATTAATTCCACAGGTGTAGGGTGTAGGATTCTAACATGTTTTGGCAGGAACACAATTCAATTCATAACTGACTGTTTACTTAGTTTTGGGTTGCTTAGTCAGTTGTTTACAAAGACATGGAATTATGTTTGGGGGCAATTGGATTGATATCTGGTACTAGAGGAGAGATCAGCTCCCCAGAAGTATATGAGCTGAATGGGGAAAGGGAAAACCCCTAAACAAATCAAAGCAAATAGATGCTGCAGAGGCAAACAAAATGGGCACAATAATCTTGTTTTAGATCTTCATAGCACTGTTGCTATCTAAAATTATCTTATTTATTCATACATTATTTTAACGCATACATTTTTAATTGCTTTTGTTTGTCACTCCAACCAGAATTTAAAAATCATGAGAACAGGGATCTTTTTGTTTGGGTTGCCTCTCTGTCCTCATAGGCTGTTTGACATACAGTAGTATTTAATATCTGTTGTGTAAATTAAAAAAAGTCACTCTACTGCCACTCTTATGCTCTTTCTCACTTATACACATCCTTTTGATCCTATCTTTGACCCATCACTTCCTTTGTTAAAATTTCACTGATGTTTTCAAGACTGTATATGTACACCCTGCTCCACCAAACTCAGACTTACACGTCACAGAGTAATTACGTATTTAGTAATCTGTGTCCACCAATAAGTGCAGAAGCTCCAAGATATCAGTCTCTCCTTCTAACTTGCTCACTGTTGTATTGCAAGTGTTGAACACAGTTTCTACAACACAACAGGTAGTCAATATATATATGTCAAATAAAGGAATAAATGAAGAAAAGAATACATGTAAGTTCTACGTGAAAGTGCTCTTTCTTTCAATAAATATTACACTTGGAAAAATAATTAGTTTAGTATTCTTCAGTATTCCAATATGGCAAGTTTGTTGTGAAAGTTTTAAATAGCAAAAGTCTATTGTCACTAAAAATAATGTGCATAAATTAAAAAATATATAGACAACAAACAGACGAATGCCAATACTGGTGTCCAAAGGAAAATCTGCTGAAGTTGGGGTGGGCCTCACCAAGTACAACCTTGATTCCAGAATCTGGCCATGTCTCTTTAAAATTAGCTTTCAGTGCTGATGAATAAAGAGGTCTTCAGAGAACTGGTACAAGCACATATGTGAGAGTTTATTAATTTATGATGAGAAACAATTGTGACAGGACCCAGAGTAACAGAAGCCCAAATTATCGAACAATTCTCTCCCTGAGCCATGCTACATGGGACGTTAAATATCAGAAGTTTGCTTTGATAGTGTAATTTAAAAAAATCTATTATCTGTCTACCTATCTACCTATCTGTATATCTATCTATCTATCATCTATTTACCCATCCGTCTGTCTATATATCTATCCATCAACATCTATTGCATTAGTTAAGAAATATCAAAGTTATTTCTCATTATATAAATCATCTTGCCAATTTTAGGAATATTAAAGTCAATTGACCAAGACTAAAATTTAACCAAAGTGGTTTGGGAAAATGTCTACCCATTATAGAAAGTGCTTTACCAACTCAATCAGAATGTTTGAATAGTTAGCCAAGATTTTACAATTTTTAATTCTCTGTGTTAGCTATCTCATCTTAGTCCTGATGATCCTAAGCTTATATTTTATTTCATTCTGTTATATGTTAATATTTTTATGTCATAGCTTCAATTATAAAAGAAACTTGCAAGTTTCTAGAACTTCTTTGACTAGAGAGAACATTTTCCTCTCTTTTAAAGTTTTCACTTTAGATTAGTCCTTCAGAACAGGCCAACTTCTCTTATGAAGTGTGAATTCTGGTAAGAACTTCTATATACACTTAAAAAATGCTACATTTGAGACCACAAGAAGGAAGAACGTAAAGTTCCACATCATTTTATTTTCTGAACTTCCCTTTGTCAAGATGTCTACTGAAGTTTGGAATTCCATAAAACTTTTGATGTCAACTCATATTACCAACCACTTTGTCTTTTGCTTTATTCAGCTGGACTCCTTGTCAAACAAGGCTCTTGACAACTGTGAAAACACATTTTTGATGTCTTTGAGTAGATTCAAGGAGAGGTGGGTTAAATTGGCTTCCTAGTATAAGTTATTTTCAATATGTGATTGTTCTCAAAATGAACACATTACATATTATTTCCAGATAGGCACATATTGTTTTCTTTTTACATTTCTTTCTGTGGTCACCTTGATGTAATGAGAAAGATGAACTTTATTTCTAAATGAAACAATGTAACATAATCAGAATAACATTGACTACACAAAGGGATTATTGACATAATCCCTTTAGGTCTTCCAAGAATTATAGATGTTTGTCATTTGAACATTTTTCATGGAAATTTAAGATATTTTTGTTTTATTTAGAGATGGAAGGAAGTTTTCACTTTAAATAAGAAATTGTCTTCTCAAAATTAACTAAATTTAGTAAAGCTTTTAAGTGGTTTTATTATTTTCATAAGATTGATGAAATGATGGCACAACTAGATTGCATGAGAGTTGGTGACAGAATAGAGAAAACAGAATTTTCTTTCTGCCTTTCTTAGGCTTTGTAGGAGCCCATGAGGATGCTCTACTGGACTATGTCAGGATTAAACAGAACGATGGTAATCACCTGAATAAGGAAGACCTGTACACTGATATCAGAACCTAGGGTACAAATATATATATGTATAACACACATCCCATGTAGACTGGCTCGATCCTAACTGATTATTCCTATAAACATGTGATGCCAGTGTAAGAGAAACTGGGTCTCTAAGTACCCCATCAAGAATTCATTGTTAAAAACACTTACTTTATTCTGTGTATGCTGCACTGGCACACCACCCAGGAACCACTGCTTCTCCTGCTGCTGTTAAGACTGCCACTGCTCTCCCCTGAGTCCCATTATTCTTAAACACCCTGGCACATCGTCACCATCTCCATCTGTAATGTTAAAATAATACAACTCTATAACCATCGAAGAAAGAGGAGGTAGATCAGAAGGAAGGTTAAAAAGAAAGAAAATGAATAAGGAAAATTAAATGCAACCTGATAATCGAGCTAACTCAGCCTGTGGGAAAAAATTGAGGTCACAGTGACGTTGTTATCCAAACTTTGCTAGCTTGTCTTCTATAACTGGAGCACCTCATTACCTCCCTTTCAAGTCTCCTCTTTGGATATTGCATTCTTCCATATGCAGTCCTGAGTTCTCAAGTCACTTGAGGAAGACACCTCACCATTGCCATGATGCCAATACCTTTTAGAAAACTGTAATGCATAGATTTTATTCTGCTGGAACACCAAAAGCTGCCAGTCACTCAAGGTGACAAATGATTAGGGATTATGTTATTAGCTTCCTGTACTGGCTACACAATCTAAAAAAAAAAAAAAAGGATTCCCCAAATTGGCTTCTAGGATAGCTGTAAGAATAGTTCTGAGTTAGGTGTATTGAAACTCCTCTTTTCCCTTTCCCTTAGAACTGGACCAATGTCCAACCATAGCCAGGCTCAGAGTGAGCAGATAATTTACCAAGCATCTCTTCTATCTCTGAGGCATTCACGCATGCACCTCAATAAGAGCTCTCTCCTTAAAGATGAATAATGCATCCTTGGCATCATAAAAAATCATACTCTACTCTCCTGCCAGAGACGTAGTGACGTGTGAATGCCAATAGAGCTCTAGTGGCTGGTTATTATTCCTGATATCTGGACTGAGATATCCATTTTTGCATGGGGCTCCATTACTAAGGAAAATCCAGATTTTAACCTCCACCTCAAACCCAGACTATTTGCATATTTGGTAACAGGCAGTTTGTCTCATGCTTTCTTTTTAGACAGTTGCCCACTGCTCTTGCTTCTCTACTCCTCTCGCAATTTTTTATCATGAACCACCATAAATGTGGAAGCCAGGTCAGGACTCAGGATTCCTGATTCCCATCTTTTCTGAAATACTTCCTAGAAATTATGTTAATACTGTATAATTCTACCTTCACTTCTCTGTTAAATGGCTGGTTAGATTTCATGTTGGTCCTTAAAAAAGCAGAAAAGATTAAACTGGTCTATTGCTCTGAGAGATACAAACTCAGCTGAGTTCAAGTAAAACCCATGAAATATTTTTCCACCAAAACAGGATTTAGAGGAGTATTCCGCTTTCCTTAACTTGTTATTATGGGGAAAGCACTAGCACAGGGAGTGCAAGGACAAGCAGAAATCTTCTGCAGATAAAGCCGGTTATGGAAAATACGAAATAATTAGCAGATGAGATCAATTCCCTATCGGCTTATTCCTCAGAGTATCTCCCATGCTACAGCATGACTTCCCTATAATAATTATTACACCAAATTAAATAGCCAAAGAGATGAAGTCCAGAACTCTGAGACAGGAAGTAGAATCTTTCAGTACAACACTCACTTTAAAACATAAAATTTGTCATTGAATTGTTTTATTGTTTTGCTTTGTTATTTACTTTGTTGTGGATGGTGTTAAAATCTCTGTCTCTTGTTTCATCTCCCTTCTGAATTTCCAAATGTACCCTGAATGTTCTCATCAGCTTCTTATCTTTTTGTTCTAATTCATCACTTTCTGCGCTCTACCTCTTATCAACTCCTCCCAAGATATATGTTTCTATTCAGCATTGTAGTCCCATTTATTCTGGTCCAAAGTCTTTTGAATTCTTTTTTCATAGTCAGTATGCTTTTATGTTCATTTGATTTTGTTGTTGCTGTTGTTTGCAAATGCCTCTCCATTTAGTTTTTTATCCACCCCAATGGTCATTACCTTAATACTGACTCTTATTGCCCCATTCCTTTAATAATAATAATGAAGTACTTACATTGGCCTCCCTGGCCCTAACATGTTTCCCTACCAATTCTCTCTCACTAACTGCTTGATATATGTCTTCAAAAAGAAATCTAATACATATTCACACAAAGATTACCTAATCATAGCTGTAGTAAGACTAGAAAGAAATGCGACAACCGCGGAAACATTCGCGCTCAAATGTTAGATCAATCAAGCAATTTACAAAAACATTTATGGACAGCAGATGAGTATAGATGAGTGGATGCTTAAGTAAATGAAATCCATAAATACAATAAATTAAATAAAAAAATGTAACTACATTGTTAGTACAATCACTTGATTTACCTTCTTGCTTTGTAATATGTCTCTACAGCCTATATTTGCATTAGTAATCATTTCATGAAAGTCAAGAGGCCAGATTCTATGTGAAAAACAATGTAGAATTACAATTCTAGTTGTTTTCATGTCTGGGAATGGAACAAAGGTACATGTAAGTGTATGACACAAAGATTTTTTGAGATAACATGAGGCAGTTAGATATTCATAAGCTTCCCCATTCTCCTCAGAAAGAATCAGGTATATTCTGAGTTGTTCTTATACAGGCAGCCCTGGATTATGAAGGAGCACCATTCCTAAATCTGTCTTTAAGCCAAATTTGTACATAAGTTGGAAGAGTTAGGTATGGTTTGTATCTAATGTTAGTCAAAAATTTGTCAGTATACAGTGTACCTTTCTATGCATAAAAGCATTAAAGAAACATTTCCAGATACACTAAAACATCTTTAACATAATAATACAGTAATAATAATAATTTAATGCATGTCACCAAGTAGTACCCATTTGTTATTATGAACAATTGCATGTACCTCAAATTTTTAATATAATACTCTTTATGGGGGGGGTTGGTTCATAACTATGGGTTGTATGTAAATCAGATGTTCATAACCCAAGGACTGCCCGTACTAAAAGGACTTAAAAGAATGTATTACCAGCTATGATTGTAATAGGACTTATCATTTAATATATCATTTGTCAGTCTTGAATGATGCCCAAAAATAATGATGGCTATAAATTATTTTTTATTTTTATCTATATCAATATCCTATCAAAAAATAAGATAGCTTTCTTGCTTGTGAGATTATATATATGGAGCCCTGGTGGTGCAGGAGTTAAGAGCTAGGCTGCAAATCAAAAAGTCGGCAGTTCAAACCCACCAGTCACTCCTTGAAAACTGTATGGGGTAGTTCTACTTTGTCCTATAGGGTCGCTTTGAGTTGGAATCAACTGAAGACAATGGGTTTGGTTTTACGTATATATATAAATATATACATGTTCTATGAAAAAGTCTGAAGTTTAGCAAACCATTATGGAACAATTTAGCAAACAATTATAGAACAGATCTACACAATGTCTTCCCGAACTCATCCCCAATTTTTCTTCAGTAGGAAAGAATCACAACTTGTACGAGGTTTACAAAATAATGACCCAGGTGACTCAACGCTTTGCTATAGAAAAGGTCTATCTTTTAAGTAGGTGTGATGTGAAGAAAGGTTTCCTTCCCCCGAAATAAGTCTTTTCATGTATATTCTTTACAGCTGCATGATTTATCATCCAATAGTTTCTTCTTTATAAATGCTGACTTTGCACATATAAATATTTTCATTGATTATGGAATTAGTGTTGGTTTAGTAGATCATTCACCTTTGGAACAATGTAACCAAGACACTGTCACTAGATTACATATATCCCAACCTTCTAGCTGGTTCTAACAACAACAACAACAAAATTTGGCAGTCAATTAATTACCCAGAGAAATCAGTTGAAAAGACATTATAGTAGATAATTTTGTCAAATAAAAATCAGAAACAATAGGAGAGAACTTTGGAGAATATCTGTATTTAAAAAAATTAAAGAAGTCAACCAGCCAGAAAATAAGACAGAAAAAAAAAAATCAGAGAAGTAGAAGAATAATAATAGCAAATTAGCATCATGAACCCATAAAAGAAAGAAGTTTCCAAAATGTAACAAAAATACTGAAAATAAGTCAGGAGGACAAAGGGCTGTAAAGAAGGCTGTTGGAAGACCATAGATGATTTTCATGTAAATGTCAGAAAATGGCAGCAGAAGTGTAAAGTTAAGATAAAGAATTATTGTTGCTGTTTTTAGGTGCCATTGAGTCAGTTCCAACTCATAGCAACCCTATGTACAATAGAACAAAACACTGCCTGGTCCTGTGTCATCCTCACAATTGTTGTTATACTTGAGCCCATTGTTGCAGCCACTGTGTCAATCCATCCTGTTGAGGGTCTTCCTCTTTTTCACTTTTACCAAGCATGATGTCCTTCTCCACGGACAGATCCCCCCGATAACATGTCCAAAGTCTTGCTATCCTTATTTCTAAGGAGCACTCTGGCTGTACTTCTTCCAAGGAGATTTTCTGGTTTTGGGCAGTTCATGGTATGTTCAATATTCTTCACTAACACCGTAATTAAAAGGCATTAATTCTTCGGTCTTCCTTATTCATTGTCCAGGTTTCACATGCGTACAAGGTGCTCAAAAACACCATGACTTGGGTCAGGCATACCTTAGTCTTCAAGGTGACATCTTTACTGTTTGGTGCTAAGTAAATGAAAACAAATTGTATGGACATGACCCTTCCAAGAAGTTGAGTTATGGCAAGGCAGGAGATAGGATGGTAGATTAACAGGAAAAAAATTTTTGTTGTGTGTGTGTCTTAGACTGGGTTCTCTAGAGAAGCAAAACCAGAAAAGGGTATAAATACATAGAGAGAAACTTATATCAAGGAAATAGTTCATGCAGTTGTAGAGGTTAGAAAGTTCTAAGTCTGTGAGTCAGGCTGGAGGCTTCTCCCAACTCATGTAGCTGCAGGGGCTGGAAAACCCAAGATCAGCAGGTCAGATAGCTGGCCTCTGGCTCACAGGGTGCAGAGGCCAACAAATCCCAGAATCAGTAGGTAAGCTGCTAGCTCAATTCCCAAGAACCAGAGGTCAGACAAACAGGAGCCAGCTGCAGGACCCGGAGAGAAAAGCCAGCAAGCTTTGCCAGAAAGTCTGCCTATACTGGATGTAGGCCACAGCCCACAGAAACGCCCTTCCAACTGATTGGCTACTCATAACAGATCTCATCATGAAAGTGATTACATTATATCAGATCTCTCTATGGAAGTGATGACATCATTGCATAGCTGCCAAACTACCTCATAACTGCAAATCAATGAGAATCAACCAGCCAAGTTGACACACAACCTTAACCATCACAGTGTGTTTTCTCAGATTATGCTTTTTTATATGGAGAAGAAAGAGCTAATAGAAAGGGAAAAAGATGCAAGTGTGATAGAATATCACCAATAGAGGAGATGGCGGTAAGTGCATTCAGGGGGATATTTCTCATCCCTGAATTCCTATTATGCTGTGATATGCAGTTGACACAACCTTGTTTGCTGAAAATGAAGAGGACTTGAAGCTCTCGCTGATGAAGATCAAAGATAACAACCTTCAGTATGGATTACACTTCAACATAAAGAAAACAAAAATTCTAACAAAGGGACTGTCTCTGTTATCTAATGCTGCTGTAACAGAAATACCACAAGTGGATGGCTTTAACAAAGACAAATTTATTCTCTCATAGTCTAGTAGTCTAGAAATTCCATTTCAGGATGCCAGGTCCAGGGGAAGGCTTTCTCTCTCTGCAGTCTCTGGGGGAAGGTCCTTGTCACAATCTGCCCTTGTTGAGGGCCTTCTCAGCATAGATATCATGGCTCCAAAATACATAGTATTCTACTAACTCTTGTATCTTAGTGGTATGAGGTCCCCATGTCTCTCTGCTTGCTTCTCTCTTTTATATCTCAGAAGAGATTGACTTAAGACACAACCTAATCTTATAGATTGAGTCCTGCCCCATTAACATGTTGTTGCCGTTGTTACGTGACATTGAGTCAGTTCCGACTCATAGCAACTCTATGTACAATGGAACAAAACAATGCCTGGTCCTGCGCCACCCTCACAATCATTGTTATGCTTGCACCCACTGTTGAAGCCACCGTGTCAATCCATCTCAGTGAATGTCTTCCTCTTTTTCTCTGACCCTCTGCTTTACCAAGCATGATGTCTGTCTCCAGGGACTGATCCCTCCTGATAACATGTCCAAAGTACATGAGACGTAGTCTCACCACCCTTGCTTCTACAGAGCATTCTGGTTGTACTTCTTCCAAGACGGATTTGTTCATTCTTTTGGCAGTCCATAGCATATTCAATGTTTCACATGCATGTGAGGCGATTGAAAGAAAACACCATGGCTTCGGTCAGGTGCACCTTAGTCCTCAAGGTGACATCTTTGCTTTTCAACACTTTAAAGAGGTCTTTTGCAGCAGATTTGACCAATGTAATGTGTCTTTTGATTTTTTGACTGCTGCTTCCATGGTTGTTGATTGTGGATCCAAGTAAAATGAAATCCTTGACAACTTCAATCTTTTCTCCATTTTTCATGATGTTGCTTATTGGTCCAGTTGTGAGGATGTTTGTTTTCTTTACATTGAAGTGTAATCTGTACTGAAGGCTGTGGTCTTTGATCTTTATCAGTTAAGTGCTTTAAGTCTCTTCACTTTCAGCAAGGAAGGTTGTGTCATCTGCATAATGCAGGTTGTTAATAAGTCTCCCTCCAATCCTGGTGCCCTGTTCTTCTTTATATAGTCCAGCTTTTCAGATTATTTGCTCAGCATACGGATTAAATAGGTACGGTGAAAGGATACAACCCCTGACAACACCTTCCCTGACTGTATACCATGCAGTATCCCTTTGTTCTATTCAAATGATTGCCTCTTGATCTATGTACAGGCTGCCCATGAGCACAAGTAAGTGTTCAGGAATTTTCATTCTTCACAATGTTATCTATAATTTCTTATGATCCACACAGTCAAACGCCTTTGCATAGCCAATAAAACACAGATAAACATCTTCCTGGTATTCTCTGCTTTCAGCCAGAATCCATCTGACATCAGTAAAGATATCCCTCCTTCCATGTCCTCTTCTAAATCCAGCTTGAATTTCTGGCAGTTCCCGGTCGATATACTGCTACAGCCACTTTTGAATGATCTTCAGTAATATTTTACTTGTGGTATCAACGATATTGTTCGATAATTTCCACATTCAGTTGGATCACCTTTCTTGGAAATAGCCATAAATATGGATCTCTTCCAGTCAGTTGGCCAGGTAGCTGTCTCCTAAATTTCCTGGCATACATGAATGAGCACTTCCAGCAACGCATCCATTTGTTGAAACATCTCAGTTGGTACTCCATCAATTCCTGGAGCCTTGTTTTTTTGCCAATGCCTTCCATGCAGCTTGGACTTCTTCATTAACATAACATCATTCACATAACAGCCTCTAACCTTGCCTCATTAACGTCATAGAGGTAGGCTTTACAACACATAGGAAAATCACATCAGATGACAAAATGGTAAACAATCACAAAATACTGGGAATCATGGCCTGGTCAAATTGATACTTATTTTGGGGGGACACAATTCAATCCATGACAGGGACCAATAAGCAACATCATGATAAATTGAGAAAAGGCCGAACTTTTCAAGGATTTCATTTTACTTGGATGCACTTTCTACACCCATGGAAGCAGCAATCAAGAAATCAAACTTCGCATTGCATTGGGCAAATCTGCTGCAAAAGACCTCTTTAAAGTGTTAAAAAGCAAAGATGTCACCTTGAAGACTAAGGCGTGCCTGACCCAAGCCATGGTGTTGTCAATTGCTTCATATGCATGCAAAACCTGGACAATGAATAAGGAGGACTAAAGAAGAATTGATGGCTTTGAATTATGGTGTTGGTGAAGAATATCGAATATACCACGGACTGCCAAAAGAACAAGCAAATTTGTCTTGGAAGAAGTACAACCAGAATGCTCCTTAGAAACAAGGATGGTGAGACTACATCTCACATACTTTGGACAGGTTATCAGGATGGATCAGTCCCTATAAAAGGACATCATGCATAGTAAAGGGTCAGAGAAAAAGAGGAAGACCTTCACTGAGATGAATTGACACAATGGCTGCAAAGATGGGCTCAAACGAAACCAGGATTGTGGAGATGGCGCAGGACTGAGTGGTGTTTAGTCTTGCTGTACATAGGACCCCTGTGAGTTGGAATCGACTGGATGGCACCTAACAGCAACGACAGCGTAACATCTGGCTCAGAAAGGAAAAAGGCAAAACGGTTTTTGGGTTAATGAGCACAACAGGAGAGTTTAGATCAAAAAAGAGGACATTCTCTTCTTCTGAAATAAAGGAAAATGATCATGGGTAGGTTATAAAAAAAAAAATCTGACAGTAAGAATGGAAATAGGAGGAATAGGAATTCTAGGTTATAGAAATTTTCAGCAAAGTAGGAGACAGGGTATTTGGTGAGAGTAAGTGATGGAACTAAGGATGGGAGAGTGTTGTTGTTGTTAGGTGCTATTGAGTTGGCTCTGACTCATAATGACACTGTGTACAACAGAAGGAAACACTGCCCAGTCCCATGCCATACTCACAATCATTGACATGTTTGACCCCATTGTTGTAGCCACTGTGTCAATCCAGCTCATTGAAGGTCTTTCTGTTTTTTGCTGACTCTCTACTTTTCCAAGCGTCTTGGTCATCTAGTGTTGCTATAACAAAAATATTACAAGTATTTTTTAATTTAATGAACAGAAGTTTGTTCTCTCACAGTTCAGTAGCCAAGAAGTCCAAATTCAAGGTGCCAGCTCCAGGGGAAGGATTTCTCTCTCTGTCAACTCTGGAGAAAGATCCTTGTGATACATCAGTCTTCACATGGTCTGGGACCATCTCAGCACAGGAACCTCAGGTCTAAAGGATATGCTCTGCTCCCAGCATTGCTTTCTTGGTGGTATGCGGTCCCCATGTCTCTCTGCTCGCTTCTCTCTTTTATATCTCAAAAGAGATTGGCTTAAGACACTATCTAATCTTGTGGATCTCAACAATATAACCGCCACTAATCCATCTCATTACATCATAGCGATAGGATTTACAACACATAGGGAAATCACATCAGATGACAAAATAGTAGACAAACATACAATACTGGGAATCATGACCTACCCAAGGTGACACAGATTTTGGGAGGACACAGTGCAATCCATGACACCAAGCATAATGTCCTTCTCCAGGGACTGATTCCTCCTGAAAACGTGTCCAAAGTACTTGGACGAAGTCTCACCATCCTCACTTCCAAGGAGCATTTGGGCTGTACTTCCTCCAAGACAGATCTGTTCATTCTTCTGGCAGTTCCTTGCAACACCATAATTCAAAGGCATCAATTCTTCAGTGTTCCTTATTCATTATCTAGCTTTCACATGCATATGAAGCATTTGAAAATATCATGGCTTGGGTCAGGTGTTCCATATTCCTGAAAGTGACATCTTTGCTTTTTAACACTTTGAAGAGATCTTTTGCAGGAGATTTGACCAATTTAACACGTCTTTTGATTTCTTGATTGCTGCTCCCATGGGCTTTGATTGTGGATCCAGGTAAAATGAAATCACTGACAACTTTAATATTTTCTCCATTTTTCAAGACATTGCTTATTGGTCCAGGTGTGAGGATGTTTGTTTTATTTATGTTAAAGTGTAATCCATACTGAAGGCTATGGTCTTTTACCTTCTTCAGTAAATGCTTCAAGTCCTCTTCACTTTCAGCAAGCAAGGTTGTGTCATCTGCATACTGCAGGTTGTTATTGAGTCTTCCTCCAATCCTGATATCACATTCTTCTTTGTATAGCCCAGCTTCTCAGCTTATTTGCTCTGCATGCAGATTGAATAAGTATGTTGAAAGGATACAACCATAACGTTCACTTTTTCTGATTTTAAGCCCCTTGTTCTGTTCGAACTACTGCCTCTTGGCCTATGTACATTTTCCTCATGAGCACCTTTAAGTGTTCTGGAACTCCCATTCTTCGCAATGCTCTTCATAATTTGTTATGATCCAGCCAGTCGAATTCCTTTGCACAGCCAATAAAATGCAGATAAACATCTTGCTGGGGAGAGTGATTAGAGTAGAAGAATTTTAGCAAGACCCTTGTGGAGAACTACATAAACAGTGTTAGAAAAAACAATTCTAAGATTCACTGTCTGTTACAAATGAAATTCAAAAACTTTAACCAATAAAAGCTGGAGTAAACTACTTATGTTTATGACAGATCAGTATGATTATATAAGGAGCCCTGGTGGTGCAAAGGGCTAAGTACTCGGCTGTTATATGAAAGGTTGGTGGATTGAACCCATGCAACCATTCTGCAGAAGAAAGACCTGGTGGTAGCCTTCCATAAAGATTACAGCCAAGAAAACACTGTGGGGCAGTTCTGCTCTGACACTTGGGGTCACTATGAGTTAGAATTGACTCTAAGGCACCTAACAACAATGTACGATTATATCATTTTCTTCTCAAAATCACTTTGGATTTAGTCACTAAATTGCACACAAGTTATATTCTTTTGAGGAAATATTTCTATCACTTAAGACTAATTACAGTTGATAAATAACTTCTGGAATTTGGAAAGATAGTGCCCAATTTCTGTAATTCTTATAATAAAAATGTTTGTGTTACTGGAAAGCCAAGAAAATAATAAATATTCTATTTTATAAGCAATCTTCTTAAGTTAGTCCTTTTAAATTGCGTTGTAATTTAAACAAAACGGAAAATGTAATTCGATTTCCATATCTAATTTTAGAGCAGCTTCCAGATGAATAGTAATAAGTCTAGTTTTCCTGTTGCCAGCACTAGAATGGACCTAACAGTGACAGATCAAAGCTATTACCCTGTGCAGAAGATCAGTTAAAGGAGGGTGTCTGTCATCATAATCTGTGCAACAGCTGTCATTAAATTCCCGCTGCTCAGTGAAAGGCTGGAGCAGCTGGAAATGGAGAAAAGAAGTTAGGGAAACGACTGAGTTTTGATCAGAAATGTTTTCTTACTTTTGTCTACTGCCTCTTGACAAGGAGCACGGCTGTGCAGCATGCCATTTCTAGGCCATGTGTTGTTGACACTTCCTTCTCAATTTTATTCTTTGATATTAAATGAATATGCAGTGAGGAAGGAAACAGCACAGACCTGATCTGAATTTGAGGACAATAACATTCAGCTGTGTGGATAAAAAGCTCTCTTAGCTGTTCTCCGTCTGAATTTTGAACAACAAAATTACCCCTGGCAGTGGTTTGAGACTCTATGATGGAATCGATAGAGAACCAACTCTGAACGAAAGCAGAATTGTGTTTCATTCCTGGCTCAACTGCTATCTTAAGTGAGTGACGTAAAGAAAAGTACTTAGTTTGTCATCTTTAATTCATCATCTTTTAAATTCAGGTAACACTAATCACATTACAGGGTTATTGGGAGAAGGAAATAACACGAACAAATAGCCCAACTCAGTATCTGGCACACCAAAAGCATTTAATAGATGGCTGTCTCAGGAATCGCTCCCTTTCATCCATAACGTTTACAAGAAAGAATAAGATTAAGTTCCAAAGATACAGGTTGTTCTGTTTTCATTGATGTATTTATTTCCCAGCGTAAAGAGAGTATTTTAAAAGGAAAATGCTGTTGGTTTTTCTTGGAGAATGACAGAAATGCCCAAAAAATCACACATTCTACTACATAAATGTATTTAAACTCTGCCGTTCAGTTTACTGTAAAAAAAGAGAAAAAAATGTCTTTCAAATTCCTTATCTTCTTTGAGGAAAATATTCTCTTTGGCCCCCATAAGTGACCCTGTTCATCATAAAACTAAATAGCTTACATCCTCTGGTAACTATCCCAAAGTATTCAGATAATTCAAATACTTGTTTATAAAGGGACTCATGAATTCTGTCTTCTAAAAGAGCTGTTCTCTGCAAAACAAGTTCTCTTGTATCATTCAAGAAGGAAAGACAATTATCCTCAAATTATTTTTAAAGACTTTAAATCTGGTGAGCATTTAAATCAGGTTCTTTTATAACTACACAAAATGAATTACTAGGGAATATTTTTTTATTATTAATATTGAGCTTTTATAATATCAAAATAGATAAATGAATTCTTTAGTTTTTGATGAAGATATAATGCTATTTTTTATAGGTAGTTTGAAAAGAATTACAAATACATTTTGCAAATAATGTTTTCTCTTATGGTCATATGAGCTTTAGGGAAATGTAATATTTATTTTTTTAATCTCTGATATTAAATTCCTCAAAATTATTTTTTACTGAATTAGTGTACTTCTGAAAAAATAAGTGGCTATTTAAAAAATCATATAAGTGAAAATTATTAAATCACAATTTGCCAAGGAACATTTCAGTTTATTTTAGCAATTATCTTCAAATCTAAACAAACTCAAAACCTATTGCCAGGAAGTCAATTCCGACTCATGGCAACACTATATGCTGGAGTGGAACTGCCCCATAGGGCTTCCAAAGCTATAAATCTTTACAGAAGCAGACTGTTGCATCTTTCTCCCATGGAGTGGCTGGTGGGTTTGAACCAGCAACCTTTTGGTTAGCAGCCATGTGCTTAACCACTGCACCACCAGGGCTCCTTTCTTCAAGACTAGTCATTTTAATTCTCTCTCACTTTCAACATAAGCTTTAACTAATGACTTTGTTGTTGTTAGGTGTCATAGAGCCAGCTCCGACTCATGAAATATTGCCCAGTCCTGCACCATCTAATATTTTACTAAAGACTAGTGTGTTACAATTTTCATGAAGATCATGTTCTTTTAATTGCTATTTTGTTGACATTAAATCAGGATAAATAGTTTTCTCAAATAATTTAACAAACGACACTATGTAAATGTATATGTTTCATAAGAAAGATGTGTTCATGAGAAGCTGTACTTTTTAGTGAGTGGAAAAGCAAACATAATTTAAAAGCACTTCTTTTAAAAAAATCAGTCTATTTAGTTAGAGATAATTATTGATTTACACAGTTGTAATCAATCACACAAAGAGATCTCACGAACCCTTAAAACTATTTACTGTATTGGTAACATCTGGCCCAAATATAGTACAATATCACAACCGGGTCCCTGGTGGTGGAAAATGTTAACGTGCTTGGCTGTTAACCGAAAGGTTAGAGGTTCAAGTCTACCCAGAGCTGCCTGGAAGAAAGGCCTGGTGATCTACTTCCAAAAAACCAGCTGTTGAAAAGCCTAGGCAGAGACCTGACAGAAGCCAAAAATGAGGACTAAAATCCTCCTTTTTTTAAAATGAATATTTTCAAGATATATCTTTTCCCATTCTTTTACTTTCAGTCAATCAGTGTCAATGAATTTGAAGTGAGTTTCTTATAATAGATTATAGTTAGGTAATTTTTTTTTTCTTTTTTTAATTTTCATTCTGCCAATCTCTGCCTTTTAATTGGTGTATTTAGACCATTTAGATTTAAGGTAATTATAAGTTAGTGCTTAAGACTGTCATTTTATTATTTGTTTTCTGTTTTTTGTGTATGTGTATGTGTTTCCCCCTCTGTTTCTTGCTCCATAGGTTTTCCTCTTAACTCACTTATAGGGTTTTTAAGTCTATAGTTTTCATAGCGGTTGCACTTGGTATTGCAATATGCATATGTCAACTGTAACAATCCTCTGTTATCAACATTTAACCACTCAAACGAAGTACAGAAATCTCACTTTCATTTAAGCCCCTTATTTTCCCACTTTCAAATATCATTGCTTTGAGTAATAGAGGGTGCTGTAATTTTTATTCCAATAATTAAATATGATTTATAAAACTCATGAGGAAAAAACCCAAACCTATAGCCGTTGAGTTGATTCCAACTCATAGTGACCCTACAGGACAGAGTAGAACTGTCCCCATAGAGTTTCCAAGGAGCGCCTGGTATATTCGAACTGCTGACCTTCTTGTTAGCAGCTGTAGCACTTAATCACTGCTCCACCAGGGTTTCATAGTCTAAAATAGTTACTGGTATTTCCCCTTTTTCTGTTGTTCTTTCTTCCTTTCGATGATCCAAGTCTCCTTTTTTATCATTTCCTTTGTTTGAGAGCCCTGGTGGTGCAGCGGTTAAGTACCTGACTGCTAACTGAAAGGTTGGCAGTTCAACTCCACCAGCCACTCAGCACGAAAAAGATGTGGCAGTATGCTTCCATAACAATTCAGCCTTAGAAACCCTATGTGGCAGTTCTACTCTAGCCTATACGGTTGGTATGAGTCAGAATCAACTTGACAGCTGTGGGTTTTGGTTTTTCCGTTTGAGGAACCTCTTTTAGCTTGACAACAAATTCCTTTCATTTTCTTTTGTCTGGGAATGTCTTTATTTCCTTTCCATTCCTAAATAATATTTTTACTGGATATAGAATTCTCTGTCGACCATTCTTTTCTTTTAGCACTTGAAAATGGTATGCCGTTTTCTTCTGGTCTCCATAACTACAGATGAGAAACCCACTGTCATTTAATTTGGTGCTCCACTGTAGGTAATACATCATTTCTCTTTGATTGCTTTCAATATTTTTTCTTTTGCTTGGTTTTCAAAAGTTTAATTGCGATATGTCTTAGAGTAGATATCTTTGAGTTTATCCTGCCTGAAGTTTACTAAACTTAAGTTTACATCTCTTGCTAAATTTGAGAAGTTTTCAGCCATTATTCCTTTGAGTACTTTTTTTACACCCATCCTGTTTCTCCTCTCCTTCTGGGACATTGATGACACAGATATTACATCTTTTGAAATAGTCCCAGAGGTCCCTGAAGTTGTTCTTTTTTAGTCTGTTTTATATTTCTTTTTTTAAGACGGGGTAATATAGTTCTATTTTCCAGTTCACAGATTCATTCCTCTGTCCCCTCTGTTTTGCTCATGAGCTTATCCACTAAGGTGTTTTGTTGTTTTTTTTTTTTTTTTCTTCAGATCTCAAATTTCCATTAGGTTCTTCTTTACATTTGCAAATTCTTTACTGAGACACTCAATTTTTTCATTTGGTCCATATATGGTCATATTGCTTGTTGAAGGAATTTTTATGATGGTTGCTTTAAAACCTTTGTCAGATAATTCTAATATCTTCATCATCTCAGTCTGGCATCTGTTAATTGACCCTCATTCGTACAGGGGAAAGAATTAATCTACCTAGAGTGCTTTCTGTTGATAGGTTAGGAACTGGGAAATGCTTAGCTTGGTCATTCATTTCATTGTTCTTGAGTAGGGGGTTGTAAGCCACCCTGCCACTATGTTGTTCTTCTAGGGTCTCTAATCATTCTACTCTCATCTTTACACATTTTAGAATTCTTCTTTGGTTTCCTCTTGTGCAATTTACAGGGTTTATAGGTGTATGTGGTTGGGACAAGCCAGGAAAATGAATTTACATTATCTTTTCCAGACTAGAAGTCCAACACTTGCTTTAAAATTAATGAGTATCTTTTCTCTTATAAGTTAAAAGCATTTTATAAAATAAAAATATAACCAAAAAATATTAATTCACTTGTTTGTTTATTTATTTTGTAATTAGATTTTTATTCAGCAAATACATAGTGAAACAGAACTGTAGTCAACTTTGCTTAGGGTAAGGTTTTTACTGGATAAAGATGAAAATGCACAAAGACTACTGACCTAAAGTCATTTTAAAATGCTTAAAATTTAATAACTACATGTCATAGTAATAAAAAAAATTGTCTGAAAACGAAAGCCAAAAAAAAGAAAGCATAACAAATTACAATCGAATAGACTATCATCCCAGAATCTGCATCTCATTTTTATTGCACAATAGTTGTACATGTTTCAGTTTGCCTCCATTCCTGCTTTCTTGATCATGCAGTTCAATCCTTGGCATCAGAAAGCAAATTTTTAAGTGTAGAGTAATAAAGAGTGATTTATGATGTTGCTGAAATACTGAAAAGTGCTGGGCATGACAAAGTGATTTTGAAAGTGAAATTAACATATTTTTCATTAAAAATTCAATATTTTTTCATTACACACACACTTAGAGGTCAGTAATTGTGGGATTTTAAGGTTTACAGTGTAAATTTGGCTTATCTACAACAATTAAAAATCTAAATAATTACCTTTCTCTACTCTCTCACTTCCTGATCTCTATAAATCGCTGAATGCTAGGTAGAAATCTCTTTAAGAGTATATTTTAGGAAGCTTACCTTTGGTGTCCTAATACATTGCAATATTGCAGTAGTAAGTTATGCATATTAAATGTTTTAAGAATTCCCACTTATTAATAATATGCTATTTTTACCTATGAGAAAATCCTCAGGATCTCAGTACTCTCTTTCTCAAGTCAGAACTGATTATACATCATTTCAATAACCTACTTGAACTTCTGATCAAAGATAGACTTGAATGAGTTTTGGTCAAACTTTGAGAATATGATTAGCAAGAAAAAAATGCCAACAATAAATACTGTTGTTTCAAAACCTAACACTATCTAATGAGGTAGATTGGCTAAGCTTTTCCATCTGCTTCTATTATAAACTGAATGTCTTATTTATTATGGTACACTTCAGGTATTCTAACTAAAAAAACATTATATCAGAAATAAAACAAGGGGCAAAATGGTGAGTCATTTTAGCTAGAGGCCTCAAATAAACTTTGACTTTGGCAAACTTTGGCAGGGGGAACAATTTTGCCTAATAAAATATTTATTAAGCTTAACATTTGTTCATGAGAAAATACATAGTCAGAGGACTAACGCTTTTGTCAAAAAGCATTTTAAGACACAAATTGCATTTAGACTACTGAGTAGTTGCAATGAACCCTTACCTTTCAACTAAGAGGGAAAGGAAGTCGATCATTAAACAATCTGGTAGGCAATGCCATGTTTAACTATTCTCATTGTTTGACTTTAATTACATGTTTGTATCAGGAAACTGATTCACATCCTCTGAATGCCATCTATAATTACAGCCTTAAATCTAAGTGTATTTGTTGTCAAACACTAAGTACCATGTAGAAAAAAGGTGCCTGCCTACCAGTGTCTTTGCCATTGCTTTAAATAGCTATTTCCTTTTTCATCGAAGTGCTCCAAATAAAAAAGTAAAGTTACCGCCCCAGTAACAGTTACATAGTATGTTTACCTGGCATATTGATCCCCATTGCACGACTATTCTTAAAAGTTGTACTTGGAAATCTAATGTCAGAAAGTAGGAAAAGAAATTAGATTCTAAGAAAAACAGATATCTAAACAGTTCCCATTTTGCTTTGGGGTAAATCACCTCTTATTTGTTTTTCTTATTAACTGGAGTTTCTACAGATTAGAAATGTAATAAATCTGTTTTTAATTTATTGAATAAATCATATATTCAGATGGTTCAAAAATCCAAAGTCACTTTAGTTATCACCATCTCAGCTAGTGGAGAGAGGAAAGATCAGATATCCATAGCCAGACTCTCTCTTAAGTAAGCAAGGCAGAAGAAGTTCACATATGGGTTCTGCTTACATCTTGCTGGTAAGAGTTTAGTCACATATCCCCACCTGTTGCAAAGGATTAGAATGAATCCTTTCTGGATGAACAACAATGTCTCAGACTAAATTCAAGTTTATAGAATTAGAGGAAAACAGGTATCGATGGACACCTGGTGGCCTTCAGCCAGCAGAGAATGCTTATTCCCTGGAGTCCTTGGAGTCTGTATGACTCAAAAGTCCATGCTCCTTCCATTATATTGTTGAGCCTGGTTTCACTGGCAAAAAAAAAAAAAAGTCACTTTTATAAATATTTTCTTCCTAATTGTTCTACATTAACCTAGGATTTAAAGAGAAAATTACATGCTTTAGTAAACCATTTATTATTTTTGAAATATTGGATATCCTTCCAACTAGAGGAATACCAAATAAGCTCAAGTAGACATGAATTTTAGGTAGCAAGGATGTAACAAGAAGATAAAAGATTTGAAAACTGCATTACCTTGGTAGTGCAACTAGCCTGTCCAGGCAACAATATGTGCTGCAACAATCCTGGAAAGTGACCCTACAGTCATTGTTGAAATGTTACTTCATTGAAGTATGTTGAACTCTATTCATGAGACAGCTCATTCTATTGTTGGCCAGCTCTGATTAGAACACTGTTACTTAATTAAATGAAAATCTCTTTCTCTTTAACATTTACTCATTGGCTTTGGGATATTTTTTTACAGCTGTGCTGTCCTATATTGTTGCCACTAGCTTCACGTGGCTATAAAAATTAAATTAAACTAAAAATTCAGTTCTTTAGTCATACTAGCCATATCTCTGCTGCTCACCATAAGGTTGTCAGTTTGAATCCACCAATCACTCCTTGGAAACCCTACAGGGCAATTCTACTCTGTCCTATAGGGTCCCTATGAGTTGGAATCAACATGACAGCAATGAGTTTGGTTTTGGTTCGGTCTACTACCTATATGTGGCTAGTGGCTAATATACTGGATACTGTAGAAAACATTATCATTATTGCAGAAAATTCTATTGGACAGTACTATATCTAGAGAAAAACAGATCAGTTCTATTACACTTATTATTAATTGCTTTTCTGCATTATAATCATAATTTTTTTAAGGGTCAGGCTAAAGATTAATGCAATTAAAAAACTTTTATTGACATCTTACTATGTTTCATACTCTATTTTGAGAACTTCCAATACACCAGTGAGCACAGCAAAAATCCTTGCCCCAGGAAGTTTTCATTTTATCAGAGAGAGAAAAATAACAAATAAAACCTATAATAAATACGTAGTTTGTAAAGTTGATATGTGCTGGGTAATAACGTAGGGTAAGAGAGACTTGGGGATGCAGGTGGTTTGTAATGCAGGTGTTTTGTGTAGCCTTCATTGAGGTTATATTTGAGCAAGGACTTGAAAGAGGTGAAGGAATTAGCCATGTGACTATTTGGAGGAAGAATGTTCTAGGTGGAAAAAACAGTCAGTGCCTGACTGATGCAGCAAAGAATGGAGCAGAGTGAGCACAGTGAAGTGGAGCAGAGCGAGCAAAGATAAGAAGAATAGGAGACAAGATCAGAGATGTGACCGGGTGGGGGGGGGGTTGCGCAAACTTTTGTAGGCCCTTGTAATGACTATGTGGCGCTATTGTAGAGTTTGAGGAAGAAGTGATGTGATCTGACTTATGTTTTTAAAACACAACTTCTGCTACAATATTGAAAATAGGCTTGCAACAGAGGGTGGAATAGAGTGCAAGGGTAAACAAATGAAGTTATATTTAATAGGTTGCATGGTTTACAAACTTGTTTCCTGACCTCTCATCCTGAATTTCCATTGTATCCTCTACTTGTCATGATCCAGTTTATTACTGTCCCTTTTAAAATGGGGCTCCAAGAATAGAACACAATACCCTAGATGATACGACAAGAGAACTATGTGAGACAATTACTTCTCATGATCTGCATCCTATTTCTCTAATACTACATTTTAAGATTTGGTTAGATTATTTTAATTAGTCACATCTTTTGATGTGAAGATAATTATATTGGAATTGTCATCAAAATAAGTTTCCTAAGTTATGCAATTTGCTCTTTTGAAATCAAATACAAAAATTTTAGTATTTATCCTCCTAAATTTGATCCTACTGAATTTAGCTAAGTGTTTTATATTAGCCATTTTTTCTGCTTTAATTGAACTTTAAATGTAATAAGTAGTAATTATTAGTTCTGTGCTTTCATCCAAATTATTAATATACTTTTTAGTAAGACAGGATCAAGGAAAGAGCACTGTGGCATTTAACTGGTATTTCCTCTAAGCTCAAAAGATGATAAGGTGCGTGAAAGCATAGAGGTAATACTCAGTTTCCAAGTAAACTAAACCAAAACCAAACCAAACCTGCTGCCATCAAGTTCATCCCAACTCATAACGACCCTATAGGACACATTAAAACTGTCCCATAGGGTTTCCAAGGAGCAGTTCGTGGATTTGAACTGCCGGCCTTTTGGTTAGCAGCCGTAGCTATTAATTCCATTGCATAGAGTTTAAACAGCTTTAAAATCACTATCCTTAATGAATAAAATTCATAGAAAAATTTTCAATACTCTTAAAATACCAGTAACTCCCTATCTAATCTGCCCCCAACTATTACCTCTTTAATCTTACCTCCTATCTCTTTCCCTTTGCTCTCTCTGCTCTGCCACACTGGTCTCTTTCATGTCCCTCATACATACCAGGCATGCTCCCCACTCAGGACCCCTACAGGTTCTATTTCCTCTGAGTATAATGCCACTCCCCTCCCTGATTCCTGAATGACTCATCTCATAACATATTTCACATCTTTCCTGAAATGTCTTCCCTCAGAGAGGCCTTTCCTCTCTACCCTGTATATATATCCACCACTGCCAGTGAGTGTATTCCGACTCATAGCTACCCTATAGGACAGAGCAGAACTGCCCCGTAGGGTTTCCATAAGCTTTACAGAAGCAGACTGCCACATCTTTCTCCCTCAGAGTTGCTGGTGGGTTTGAACCACTGATGTCTTGGTTAGCAGCCCAAGGCTTTAACCACTGCACCACCAGGGCTGTAGGTACCAAAAAAATAAATTGTAATATGCCTCAATATTTCCTATCCCCTTGCATACTTTCTTTTTCTCCATACAAATTTACATGTTCTAACATGATATATTACGGTTATTATTATTTTGTTCATTGTGGTTGATTACTTGTGGAAAGGAATCCCTGGGTGGTTAAGAGCTTAGCTACTTTACTAGTTGAAAGATTGGCCATTTGAATTCACTCAAAGGCACGTTGGAAAAAAAGCGCAACGATCTACTTCTGAAAGATAGTTGCTGTTGTTGTTTGGGGCTGTTGAGTCAGTTTTGACTCACAGCAACCCTATGTGACAGTAAAATTGCCTCAGAGAGTTTTCTTGGCAGTAATCTTTAGAGGAGCAGATCACCAGATCTTTCTTCTTTGGAGCTGCAGGGTAAGTTTAAACCATCAACCTTTAGGTTAGCAGCTGAGCGCTTAACCATTGGACAACCAGGGCCTCCTATTGAAAACTCTGTGGACAGCTGTTCTATTCTAAAACACATGGGGTCACCATGAGTCAGAATAGGCTAGACAGCAACTGGAAAAACCAGTGGAAATCCAAGAGGAAATCCAAGAGGAAGATCAGTGAAGAAAATAATTCAAAATAGTACACAATTTTTTAATGAAATCAAAGAAATCTACTTGATTCCAAAAACTGCAATTTGCTTGTCAACCCCAAAATCCACCCTTCCCACATAATCAATAAAAAAAATCAATAGTTGATTATAAATACAATGAAAGATAATCTTCAAATCTTAATTTAGATCTGGATTTTAATATTCTTACCAATACACATTTTATCAGAGGTATTAATAGGAATTGGAATTCACTTGATTGAATTTTTTCCCCTCTCCTTATTGGGACACTAAAGAGCATAGAACTAGAGGCTGAAAATATTAGAATTGATAATCATTTTGTACATAATTTAAGTTAAACCGTGTTGAGAAAAAAGGGAAGCAATTTGATATTCATTCTTAATTTCACTTGAGCCCTGTTCATAAGGGGTGTGATGATGGGGAGGGTCTACATTTAAGAATATACAGGTCAATTGCTAAGTCAAAATTTTTCAATAAATAAAAATGAGAAGAGCTTTTTAGATAAATACCTACAGCCCTGTGCTTTGGAGAGTTAACTAGTTACTTCCAAAAAGTACATCAGGCCCATTCATGAATTCCAAATGTACTATAAAGATGATTTCACGGAAATAGATGATTTGATGCAAAAATCAAAAAGTTATTCCGGAAGTTTAATCCTTCATCTTTCAAATCTCAGCCCCTAGAAACTAAAAGTCATTGTTTAAGGCTTTGTCCAATCTTACGGCAAATGCAAATGTTTCTATTTTGAATCTATTTTTACTAACGCTAGGTGGGTATCTCCTATACTCATCTATCAGGAATACTTACATTCCATCTTTTGTTAATCTGGAAGGACAAACTGTTACATATTTCCAAATCTTAGAAAGTTCTTGCTAAAAGTTAAAAAATTGGACTGGGTGTTAGTTCATTTTCCTCTTCGATATTTATTCATATTTTAATATTTTAAGTATTTAATTTCCTCATTTTCAATAGAAAAAATGGTGATGAGAATGAAAATGACATGAATGAGCATAAGGAATTCGTGAATTTGGTTACATATACTTTTGCTTAATTTTTATTTATATGGACATCAGCAAAATCTCTTTTGAATAAACTGAAATAATGTTTTAACTTATAAATGTCACCTTTTTATCTATATATGATACCATTAATAAATATGTAACTTGTGTATAGCACATGTTGATGAATTGAGAATTTAATTGGAATAATGTGTAGCTATCATTATGTGGGGTTTTTTTTTTATCATTATGTATCTTTAAGCATACATGAATAGGATTCTAATCAAAGCATTTTAGCAGCTTGTAATCACATGATTGAAACTATATTTACAAAAAGAGCTCTTGAAAACGCTGATTTTATTAACAGGTCCTGCATATGCATTTCTGCAAGCTTTAAAATATATGTTGTAGTCTGCTTGGAAATATTTTGACTATAAAATTAGAAATACATAGATCTAATTAGTTGTATTCAGACCTATCTATCTCATATAAAACAAAGGAAAATAAATTTCATCATCTATCTTTATCTGTATACTTAAAGTGAAGAACATCTGAATGCTTAGAAATAAATGTATAATTAGATTTCCTCTTTTATTCAAGTGCTATGGCATCATGTAAAACCAATGGCTTTCCGAATTTTATACAAACTGTTTTGTGTATAACAGAGCTCATTGATTTAGCCTATCGCTTATCATGTAGTCACTTAGGAATTTATGTATTTACCTACATATATTGGGTATGAGCTTCAGTATGTGTCACTGGAACCTACAGTGACTGAAGGTTGTTGTTGTTGTTCTGTGCCTTCCAGTCAGTTCCAATTCATAGTAACCCTATGTACGACAGAACAAAACACTGCTGGGTCCTGCACCACCCTCACAATTGTTGCTATGTTTGAGCCAATTGTTGCAGCCACTGTGTCAATCCATCTTCTCAAGAGCCTTCCTCTTTTTCACTGACCCTCTACTTTACAAGCATGAAGTTCTTCTCTAGGGGCTAGTCCCCTCCTGATAACATGTCCAAAGGACTTAAGACAAAGTCTGGTCACCTGGCTTCCAAGGAGCATTCTGGCTGTATTTCTTCCAAGACTGATGTGTTTGTTCTTCCGGCAGTCCGTGGTGCGTTCAATATTCTTCACCAACACCATAATTCAAAGGCATCAACTCTTCTTCGATTTCCCTTATTCATTGTCCAGCTTTTGCACACATAGGAGGTGACTAAAAATATCTTGGCTTGAGTCAGGCACACCTTAGTCCTCAAAGTGACATCTTTACTTATTAACACTTGAAAGAGGTCTTTCGCAGCAGATTTGCCCACTGCAATGCATCGTTTGATTTCATGACTGCTGCTTCCATGGGCTTTGATTGTGTATCCGTGTAAAATGAAACCCTCGACAATTTCTGTGTTTTCTCCACTTATCGTGATGTTCCTTATTGTTCCAGTTGGAAGGACTTTGGTCTTCTTTATTTTGAGTTATATTCCATACTGAAGGCTGTAGTCTTTGATCTTCATCAGTAAGTGCTTCAACTCCTCTTCACTTTCAGCAAGCAAGCAACCTTGTCCTCTGCAGGTTGTTAATGAGACTTCTTCCAAACCTGATGCCACATTCTTCTTCATGTAGTCCAGCTTCTCAGATTATTTGCTCAGCATACAGGTTGAATAAGTATGGTGAAAGAATACAACCCTTACACACATCTTTGTTGATTTTAAAACATACAGTATCCCCTTGCTCTTTGCAAACAACTGCCTCTTGGTCTATGTACAGGTTCCACATGTGCACAGTTAAGTGTCCTGGAATTCCTATTATTAGCAATGTTATCCATAATTTGTTATAATCCACATACTCGAATGCCTTTGCATGGTCAATAAAACACAGGTAAACATCTTTCTGTAGTCTCTGCTTTCAGCCAAGATCCATTCAACATGAGAAATGATATCCCTCCTTTCATGACCTCTTCTGAACCCAGCTTGAACTTCTCAAAATTCCGTCTATGTATCGCTGCAGCTGCTTTTGAATGATTGTCAGCAAAATTTTACTTGAGAGTGATATTAATGATGTTGTTCAATAATTTCCACATTCTGTTGGATCACCTTTCCTTGAAATGGACACAAATATGGGTCTCTTCCAGTTGGTTGGCCAAGTAGCTGTTGTCCAAATTCTTGGCATAGATGAGTGAGTGCTTCCAGTGCTGCATTCATTTGTTGAAACATCTCAATTGGTATTCCATCAATTCCTGGAGCCTTGTTTTTGCCAATGCCTTCAGTGCAGCTTGGGCTTCTTCCTTGAGTGCTATCAGTTTCTGGTCATATGTTACCTCCTGAAATGGCTGGATATTGACCATTTCTTTTTGGTGTAGTGGCTCTGTGTATTAATTCTGTCTTAGTTATCTAGTGCTGCTATAACAGAAATACCATAAGTGGATGGCTTTATCAATGAAAGGTTATTCTCTCACAGTCTAGGAGGCTAGAAGTCCAAATTCAGGGCACCAGTTTCAAGGGAAGTCTTTCTCTTTCTGTTGGCTCTGGAGAAAATTTCTTGTCATCAATTTTCCTGTGGTCTGGGAGTTTCTCAGAGCAGGAACCTTGGGTCCGAAGGATGTGCTCCTGGTGCTGCTTTCTTGGTGGTATGATGTCCCCATGTCCCTCTGCTCACTATTGTTTTTATATCTCAAAAGAGATTGGCTTAAAACACAAGCTAATCTTGTAGATTGAGTCTATTTAGTAACATAACTGCCATTAATGCCACCTCATTAACATCATCGAGATAGGATGCATAACACACAAGAAAATCACTTAAAAGGACAAAATGGTAGACAATCACACAATACTGGGAATCAAGACCTATTCAAATTGATGCATATATTTTTGGGGGACACAATTCAATACATGACATCTTCCATCAAGTTTTGATGTTTCCTGCATCGTAAGGCTTGAAATTTTTCTTCAGTTCTTTCAGCTTGAGAAATGTGAAGCGTGTTCTTCCTTTTTTTTTTTTCCTAAATCCAGGTCTTTGCGCATGTCATTATTCTTTGTCTTCTCCAGCTGCCCTTTGAAATCTTCTGTTCAGCTCTTTTATGCCATCATTTCTTCCTTTTGCTTTAGCTACTCTGTGTTCAAGAGCAAGTTTCAGAGTCTCTTCTGACATCCATTTTGGTCCTTTCTTTACTGTCTTTTTGCTGACCTCTTGCTTTCTTCATGGATGATGTCCTTGATGTCATCCCACAACTCATTTGGTCTTTGATCATTAGTGTTTAGTGCATCAAATCTGTTCTCGAGTTCGTCTCCAAATTCAGGTGAGATATACTCGAGGTTGTATATTGGCTCTTGTGGACTAACTAATTTTCTTCAGCTTCAACTTGAACTTGCATATGAGCAATTGATGGTCTGTTCTACAGTCTTCCCTTGGCCTTGTTCTGACTAATGATTTTGAGCTTTACCATCATCTCGTTCTGCAGATGTAGTCAATTTGATTCCATTCCATGAGGTCCACCTGTATAGTCACCATTTATGTTGTTGAAAAAAGATATTCGCAGTGAAGAAGCTGTTGGTCAGGCAAAATTATATCATGTGATCTCTGGCTTTGTTTCTACCACCAAGGCCATATTTTCCAACTTCTGATCCTTCTTCTTTATTTCCAACTTTCTCATTCCAACTACCCGTAATTATCAATGCATCTTGATTGCATGTTTGATCAACTTCAGACTGCAGAAGTTGGTAAAAATCTTCAGTTTCTTCCATGGTTGGTGCATAAAGTTGAATAATTGTATTAACTGGTCTTCCTTGTGGTGTATGGATATTTTCCTATCACTGGCAGCATTATACTTCAGGATAGATCTTGAAATGTTCTTTTTGACCATGAATGCGACATCATTCCTCTTCAAGCTGTCATTCCTGGCATAGTAGACCACATGATTGTCTGATCCAAAATGGCAAATACCCATCCGTTTCAGCTCAGTAATGCCTAGAGTATCAATGTTTATGTGTTCCATTTCATTTTTAACAACTTCCAACTTTCCTAGTTTCGTACTTGGTACATTCCACGTTCTATTAATAGATTGTTGCAACTATTCTTATTTTGAGTTGTGCCACCTCAGCAAATGAAGGTCCCAAAAGCTTGACTTCATCCAAGTCATTAAGGTCGACTCTCCTTTGAGGAGGCAGCTCTTAACCAGTTGTCTTTTGAGTGCCTTCCAACCTGAAGGGCTCATCTTCTGTCACTATATCAGACAACATTGTGCTGCTATTTGTAGGGTTTTCACTGGCCAATCTTTTTTCAGTAGTAGACTTTCAGATCCTTTTTTTGTAGTCTCTTAGTCTGGAAGCTCCACTAAAACCCGTCCACCAAGGGTGGCCCTGCAGGTATTTGAAATACTTGTAGCAAAGCTTCCAGCATCACAGCAACACGCAAGCCATCACAGTGCAACAAACTGACAAATGCATGGATATCAGATTGAATTTACTGCTTTGTCTAGTTTCCATGTCCTTACAACATATGAAAGCAAAAGACAGATTTTGTGTTCTTTGAATCCAAGGCATACATCAAAGAAACTGGAAAAGCCACACATTTCTTGACTGTCGACAATGTCATGAGAAAAATGAAAATTAATTTCCAGACTTTGGCAAAGAAAATGGTTTTGCTTTGGAAAAACTTGTCTTCTCTTCTGACTTAAAACAAATAAGGCGAACTTGCAATCAAAGTCTCTATGGAAAGTAAATGGAAGAAGTGATCTAATAGATATTGACAAATCACAAAAATCTCTTCATTAAAATTTTGGCCAAAAGTACAAAAGAACATGTTGGAATAAAACACATACCTATTTGAAAACTCTCCCTTAGAGATCACAGTAACTGCCACATTTTGGAGACTTAATAAACAGTTGAAAAAAGAAAGTAAATGAGTGAATGAAGTTCAAAAGAACTTGATATATTTTTCAAATTCTCAACTTTTGTTCTTCCCTCATAAAGTAATGTGAAGTTGAGAAAATTGAAGTTTTGTAGAGATCTTGGAAATATGGTTGTATTAGTCTATACAACAAAGCCAAATGGAGCAAAAAGAGGTATACAACATGACCTGAAATCTTTATAGTCATTCCAAAGTCCAAAGACTAAACTATAAGCTGATGGAATATCCCACTACTTATAAAGAAATAATTCATTCATTAAATAAATATTTGTAGAACATCTGCATTGAACTAAAAAAAAAAAAAAACAAACCTGTTGCTGTCAAGTCTGTTCCAACTCATAGTGACCCTATAGGACAGAGTAGAACTGTCCCATAGGGTTCCAAGGAGCAGCTGGTGAATTCTAACTGGCAACCTTCTGGTTAACAACTGTAGCTGTTAACCACCATGCCACCACAGCTCCATAGAACTAGGTACAACAGAATCCGGAAAGGGGCCACAGGAATGGTGAACATCTGTGGAAACAAAGAAAAACAAAAGTCACAGTAGAAAATACTGAAAATTCTCATAGAGTTGCTGGGTAGTGGCTGTACCATTAAGTGTTTAAAATTCTAATCACAAAAATCACTCCCCTGTTCTATTTATGTGTTTACTAGAATGCTGAATTTCAAATTACACTTCCCCATGTAACCTTCCTCAGAGGAAGGATAATCAATCTACTTGATAATACATTTAACATTCAGTCTCTGTGTGTGTGTGTGTGTGTGTGTGTGTGCCTGTTGCTACTCTTCTCTCACTTCCAGCACTCACTATAAACTCAGACAGCAATATTTAGTGTGCTTTAAACAATTTCCGTTAATTATCCTCTTTGATATTCAAATGATCCCATATTTGGTCCATGCACCTCTTTATGTTGGTCTCCATGTCCTTTTAAAAAAAACTACAGAGTTTGATAGATGTTTGATTGTTGGTCCACTGACATTCTCCAAGTTCATTACATTATTTTCTGCCATCTGATTGAAATCAGTATTCTTTCCAAGAGCCATGGTTCCTTTGAATAGGGAATGGTATTTTACCATTATAACATGGATGGTTAGTGTTCGTTCCTGCTGGGTTGCCATCACTGCTTCAAAGGCTTTTCAATGAATAGTTCTTAGAAATAATGATAACTATTTTTATTACTATTATTTCTTGGGGCTGATTTTTTCAGAAATTGTTCAATAACACAACTATGTATCAAACGTGACCACACTCTTTCTTCAAGAAATTTATTCTTTTAGCTTGCATAGTCAGCTCACTTGAATTACACATGGAATATAAGAACAATGACAATGTCCAAAAGTTACAAAATATGTGGGTCACTAGTATTCTGAAGGGTAGAGAAGTTTCAAGGATGAAGAAAACTTAAGTAAAAATAAGTGCTCAACTCTACCCAGTTGAGAATAATAGGCATTATAGTATAATTTTACCCTAACTGAAGTGGAAATGTGGGATTAAATCAGAGAATTTAAATTGAAAATAAGAGTGTATATTATAATCTCTTCATTTTAATAACAAATAAGTCAACGTCTAGAAAGCGTCTTTCCCAACCTCACCCAGGCAGTAATGGGACTGCAAGGATTAGATTTTGTGTTTTCTAATTATCAGGCAGTTTTTTTCCACTAAAATACAATGCCCATGGGCGGGGAGGGGGTGGTCAAATCATAGCGATCAGAGACAAATGCCAGTTTGGAGCATTAGAAAGTTTCAAGTGAATGGTATAGGAAACAAGTATGGAGAACTTAACACGAAGGATAGTTTTGCTTTCATGAAAGACTTGAAGAAGAGTATTCACGAACTATGTAAAATAATGATTTGATTAAATAAGACCAAGTTATAAGCAAGGAGTCAATGGGAAATGGGATAATCCAATGATAATTCTGCTCTATCATGAGTCACACAATACACAAGTCACTAATAAGTCAGCAGCTTTCACAGCCCTCAATATAAAAACCGTAACAAGGAACAAGTTGTTTCATCTGGAACTGTAATCCTCTCTCCCTCGACCGTCTCAATTATTGCTATTTATAGATTGAGTGTTTTTATTTGGGATGTATGTTAAGAATTTCTATAGCACTAATAAAGCTTTCAATGTCTTGGGGAGAGTGCTGACACATTGTGGGGATTGCAACCAATGTCACAGAACAATTTGTGTATGAACAACTGAATGGGAAACTAATTTGCTCTGTAAGCTTTCACTTAAAACACAATTAAAAAAAAAAGTTTTCAATGTCTCTAGACTATGTGGAGATTTATGGCTAACACTGAATTATAAGAGCATGAATAGATGTATTTTTCAAAGTAAAATAATGTAGCAATATGAAATTTTTGAGTTTTAAAAAGTCTACTCCACAATTTTGAAAAATAATAATATGTTTTCAATTAAAAATATTTAAGGTTTATAAAGCCAACGAATAAATCAGATGCTATTTTCTTCAGGAAAATATAGCCCAACACATAAAACATCAGCATAAATTTCCTCCTGCCCTCTCATGTGCCTGATTGTTGTCCTGTGTGCCTCTAAATTCACGTTTATATTTACTTTGATATTAGACCTAGTCCTGTAAAATTAATACATAAAATTGAGAATGTAAGTTTAATGTTTTTCAATTCACACCCAAAAATGTTTGTTCATATAAATATAATGTCAGATGAAAGTAATTCACAAGATTTTGAAATCAATTCAGTAGGTTTTTTTCTCACTGTTTTAAACCTTTTTGTGGAGCGAGCCCTGGTGGCGCAATGGTTAAAGTGCTTGGCCACTGATCAAAAGGTGGAGGGTTAAACCCACCAGTGGCTTCTTGGGTGAAAAGACCTGGCAATCCATTCACATAAAGATTGCAGCCTAGGAAACCCTAGGGGCAGTTCTCTCCTATCCTATAGAATCACTATGAGTTGGAATAGACTCAGTGCAAATAACAATAACAACAACAAACATTTTGGCAACAGTCAGCTGTTTATTACTGTTCCTTGGCAGAATACAAATGAAATGGTCTGCCCAGTGGTAACAGTTCCTGAGCCCCAGTGGTGTCACTAGAGAGGTGAGGGGGATGTAGGCTGCACTGGGTGACACTGTCAGAGAAAGTGCTGACATGGCTATCTATAAATTTTTTGTGCACTGCTTCAACAGAAATTTATCATTTTTATTAAAATATCCGTGTAGTTAATTATAATAACACAAAAATATTTCATAAACCCAGCTTACATGTATCAATATATCTAAAAGGCTAAAACACTAGGCTAATTTACTTTTTGAACTTCCTTGTGTGCTCTGATCAGAGTTGTTATTATTACCCAATTATAATGATGCTTCAAATCACGTGGTTTCATCTGCAGGATCTGCAAGCATGCACTATTGTTTCCTTTGCTGCTGATGTTTTTATAATCACTGATTTTGTCAAATTTTCCCTTCTTTTAGCTACACTATTGTGGTAGTTAGCATAGGGGGATGACACCATGAGCTACCACACTGGGTGACACCAACTCTAGTGACGCCACTGCTGAGTCCCAAGGATCTGCAACATGTCAAGTTCTAGAACTATCCTGTTGTCACTGAAGCTTTCACTATTCATCTGATCACAGCACACCCGTATTTAGTACCTCTGCCCTAGTTGGAAAACTAATGAGCAAAAACATTTTAGAAATTCTTGTTTTTTTTTTTTTTTTGTGTGTACTACCCAAAAAACCCAGTGCTGTACTGCTATCGGTAAATTCCTTCCACTCTGAATGCTAAGTAACTATATGTTTATATGTTTTGTCATTTTAAATTCTGATATCTGTTCTCATATTCTGAAACACCAGAATTCTTTTCTACTTCAATTATTCTCATTTCAGAAGTGAGGAGAACCATTCCATCAGCATAGTACCTCCGGGTTGCCTACTTAAATGATTTCACACATATTAGAGCAAATGTATTTTTCATGTTTCTGTGGCTTTTATTAAAGGTTATGCAATGCTAGCTAAATAACTCAGATTCTGACACTCAAAACAATTTGTAACTCTTTAATGATCAAAACTAAGTTGCAGGGAGCTTCCTCCGTGGTTATGATAGAGTAGCTTTATCAGACTAACACGCCTGCTGAGAACAACTAGAAAATACAGATAAAATTGTACAGGTGGAAGAGATCTATTTGAAATTGTTGGAGAGCTGAGAGGGCAATCATGACTTGAGGGACCAAGATTCTGAAGAGAAGTGAACTACAAAGAGGTGTGCTGGCATTACGAGCTGCTTTCACCGTCAGAGCATTTGTTGATTCTTGGTATGGGGAGAGAGACTAAGAAACCAAGCAGAAGGCAGTACTAAGATGGAAAAAAAAAAAAAAAAAAAATTCTGGTAAACACATGAGGTATGTAGGAAAAATATGGTGGGATTGTGAGACAAAATGTGAAGTGAGGTATCCAGAATTTAATGGCCAAATATTCAAGAAAGAAAGGAGGCAAAGAGAAGTGAGCATCCCTCCTTTAAGTATTTGTTTAATTCCATGCACACAGAAAGAATCTAAAAACCTAAGCAGGAAGTAGAAACAATTGAGAAGCTGAAAGGAGTATTTGAAAGTCCTTAGAGCTAAGGAGATAAACACTGGTATTAGCCTGACAAGGAGGAAGGATCATAGTAAATACCCTAGGCTCTCAGATGGGGCATGAGAGAATAATACCCTATGATCACAGGTAAAGCAGAGACAAAATGAGCCATCAAAAATTTGCAATTCAGCTGCCTGTAAGTTCAGATCCTGATTTACTGTGATCTTCAACCCTCTCAGAATCCCTACCAAACGATAGAGTAAACCCTCCCTGGAGATAATAATACCACTCATAATCTCTACAGTTTTTCATTAAAAAACAAACAAACAACAACAACAGCAACAAAAAAAACCCTCTACTTTTTGATCAAAAACAGACTCAGAGTCCTAGTGATTGGAGATGACAGATATATATTTTATTAATATGTTCAAAAAACAGATGAAAATCTAGTTCTGAAAGTATAATACAAAAAAAGAATCAAATGAGAAATCTAAAATTAGAAACTTCAACAATTACAGTTAAGATTTTAATTGGTTGGCTTAATATCCTATTAGACACAGCAAAAGGTAGAATTAGTAAATTGAAGCATAGAGCTGTAGAAAATATCAAAGCAAAAACACAGAGATAAGGACAAAAAAGGAAAAAGGGACAGAAAAGAGAATAGGAGAAAGATGAGACATTGTAAAAACAAACAAAAACAAAAAAAGCCTAGCATATGTTTACAGCCCTAGAAACAGAGGAATGAGAAGCATTATTTGAAAACTTAATGTCTAAAAATTCACAAAAGTAATTAAGCCAAAGATCCAAAAAATACTACATACCTCAAACAAGAAAAAAAAAAAATCACATTAAAAGATTAAAGGGCAAAAATCATGATGCCAAGAGATACAGAAAAATATATACATATATTTGATAAAATTCAGCACCATTTATGATAAAGAGAAGAAATAGGATCAAACTCTCTTAAGCTGATAAAAAAAAAAAATTTACAAAAACCAACAGCAAACGTATGTGTTTGTGAAATATTGAAAACATTCTTGAGATCAAAAATGAGATACTCATTATCATTTCTAGTCAAAATTTCACTGGAGGTACTAGCCTATGCAATAAGGAAATATAAGAAATAAAATATATAAATATTTGGACAAAACTAAAACTGTCATTATTTGTATACAACAATACAAAAATCCTGAGTAAACCACAGATAAAACATTTAAAATTAACAAATGAATTTAGCAAATTTTCTAGAGACAATGTCATTATATAAATATCACTTTATGTTAACAACAAATGATTATAGAATGAAATTTAAGAAAGATACCATTTATGATAGAATAAAATAACTTAGAATAAATTTAATGCTATCTATACAATAAACAGAATACTAAATAAAAAATATCACCAATAATCCCTTTAAAAGCCTAAATATTTACCCATTGCCGTCATGTCGATTCTTAGTCATAGTGATGAATATATAAAAGGTGTATACCGTGTATTTGCAAGACTCATTATTGCAAAAATAGCTTTTTCTTCAAAAATTTATCAGTAGATAAAATGAATTCCAATCAAAATCCTAGAAGATTATTTTGTATGTGCTTGTGTGCAGAAATTGGCAAGATGCTTCTAAAATTTACATGGAATAGCCAAAATAATTTTGAAATAGAATAAAACTCAATGATATACACTATCGGATATCTAGACTTGTTTTACACACAATATAGTATTGATACAATAGATCAAGAAACAGACCTATGCTTACAGAGTCAACTGATATACAAAAAGGTGCTGCAACAACACAGTGAATAAAAGTTAGTCTTTTCAATAAACGATGTTGATTTAATTGGATATCCATATGGAAAAAATAAATAAACTTTGAACAGCAACTTACATCACACACAAAAATTAATGCTTTATGAATCGCATACCTAAATGTGAAAGAGAAAGAGTAAATTTTCTGAAAGATAAAATAGAGGGATATCTTCTTAATTTTGCAGTAAGACAACTTTTCATAAACAAGGCAATCACTAACAAGAAAAAAGAAGATTAATAAACCTGACCTTATTAAATATTTGTTTGTCAAAAGATACCATGAAGACAATGAAAAAACAAGCCTCAAAGTTGGAGAAGATATTTGAGATACATCAGTCTTAAGAAGGAATTGTATCTAGAATGTATATTAAAAGCTCTTACAAATCAATAAGGAAAAGTCAGAATCTCCAGTTTAAAAAAAATGAATAAAAGATTTGATAGACAAATCACAAAATATTGATATCTAAATGCTCAATAAAAATATTTCTGAAGTGCTTAACATCATTACTCATCAGATAAACAATGCAATTTAAATTATTATTTAATTCAAAAAAATATTTGTTGAACGCCTTCTATGTGTTGTTTCCACCACCAGCCACTGGGTGGATTGATAGTGGTGAAGGACATAGACATGGCACCTACATTTGCAGCAGTTTAGGTCTGGAGGAGAAGATTCACAATATGTAGCAATCACACAAATAAATATATAATTACAAACTGAGATTTAAAGAGCTATGATTGAAATGAGCATATTGTTAAAGAGACAATCAGGGTCTTCAATTTAAATTGGATAGTCAAAGAAGTTCTTTTTCTGGAAGGCATATAGGTTGATTATTTGAAGGATGAGAAGGTACAGAATGGAATTTAGACTGTTTCGATAGATGACAAACATTAAGGGAATCCTTGTAATGAGAAACTGAAAGAGGAGCAGTGTGGCTGGGGCATTGTGAGCTTGGGTCAAGTGGAGACATGGGTTTGCAGAGACAAGCAGGAATCATACCATAAAGCGCCGTGTGATTCTTGACCAAGTGTCTGGTTTTTGCTTTAAATGCATTGGGAGGCTATTGAAAGGTTTCTAAAGGAAAGCCCTATTAAAATTTTAAATTTTAATGTTAATTAATAGACTGGCTACTAAATAATGTGAAAGATTGGTTGGAGGAAGAAAGAGTGATTTGAGACCACTAGTTAGAAGGGCTCTGTGTAGTCTTGCTCTTGGTTCTCAGAACTTAAGGTAGTCTTGGAACCCCATATCACAAATTAATCTACACCTCTCTCCTAGAGGAGTTCCTGGGTGGTGGAAATCGTTAAACACTCCACTACTAACTGAAAGGTTGGTAATTCGAGCCCACTCAGAGATGCCTTGAAAGAACAGGCCTGGCGACCTCCTTTCTAAAGGTCACAGCCTTGAAATCCCTACGGAGTGCAGTTCTTGCCAGGAGTCAGAATTGACTTTATGGCAACTGGTTTGGTTTTTTGTTTTTTCTATCCTGGAGAGTCGTTTCCTCTTATTTTGATTCTCAGTGGAAGAAGAGTGTTGCACCTTATAAACCTATTCTTTATGGACTCAGTAGGGAATATGGATCCACATTTATTGAGCCTCTGCTGTATATCAGGTACTGTACTAGATATTTCACATATATTTAATATTATGTTCCCATTTTCAGTATAAATAAATTAAGGTTCAAAGACATTGGTCAACTTGTTGAAAGCGACATAGACAGGATTAATTTTCAAGTCTGTTTAATTCCAGTGTTCATACTTCTCTCACAATATCTACCTATTTGTATGCTTACTTATTTCCTTTTCCTAGAGTTCTATAAATAGTGGGCTTTATGCTAGGTATAGTGACCTGGATTTTGCCTCATAATCCTATCTAATACCTGAATTAGCACTCTTGTATTCAGGGGCAGATTAACCAGTAAGCAAGGTACGCACAGGTTTACAGTAAGCAAGATACACACGGGTTTGTTAGGGATTACTTACTAATCTGTAGTGCACAGTTTCAACTGTTTTCCACCACATCAAATGTGGTAAAACCCATGTGAAAGTAAATCCATGCCTACTTTGTTTATTGGGTAATCCATCCCTGCTGCATCCCAGCCTCTCAAACTTCTGGCGCCATTTGCCTACCCATTGGAGTCTTTTCTGATTGCCTCCTCCAATTCCAGCAATGTTTAAATATTATATTTTTTATAAATTTTAGCCTTGGCCAACAAAATTCTGGTGTCACCTTTACTATTCTTGGGGATTTATCTGGTCCCAGAATTATACTTTGTAAACCAAAATCTATGCATTCTTTACCAGAGCGATGAATCATTGGCTGCTTCCGCATATCTACCAGCAGCTGCCAGTGGGTGGGAGTCAGGGGTCCTGAATTTATCTCACTCATTGCAGCCCCTAAGCCACTACTATGGCACTTCCTTTAAGTCCAGAAATGTGAAAACTTTCTATTGCTATACTAAATAAATTGTCAGCCTATCTTTACACATACTAGTTTCACTATTTTTACAAAGAAACAAAATGTATATATTTATGATTTAATACAATTCAAGAACTGTTTGGTGAGCATCCATTAAGTAAAAGTTGCTCTACAACAAGAAAAAGAGAAAAACACTATTCCTTCTCTCTGGTGCCTGAAACTATGTCTTGCCCCAAACAGAGAGTCAATATTTGTTGACCAAATTGAGTTAAATTTACATCGTGGAAAAGAAATTTTACCTATGCAAGTGCCTATTTCAAAAAAAAAGGGAGGGAGGGTAAAATAAAAAAAAAAAACTAATTTTACAAATAATATTTTAATATTTGATTAAATTAGTAGAAACTATTAAGCTCACCTGAATTCTGAGGAATAGCCTTAATTATTATTAATGTATGGGGCAGTTCTACTCTGTCCTATAGGGTCGCTATGAGTCAGAATCAACTGGACGGCACTGGGTTTGGATTATTTTAAGAGAACGACACTTGCAATAAATTCTCTATACATGCATGTGTTATACTGATGTTTTCAAACTAAATCCCAAGACTTTGGATTTGATTAGAAACATCAGGCTACCGTAAGTTAGAAGAGTGGATAAGTTCTCTGCTGGAAAATGAAGGGAGTGGCTGCAGCTCTGGTTAGGTCAGCCAAGAGAGCTAAAGGGAGTAGAAAGAATGGAGCAAGAATCAAATTTATTAAACCATACCGTACACATTTAAAAAGCATATTTTATGTTACTTCTTCCAGGTAGAAAGAAGAAAAATCTGGAAACAGTTTATACTGATGTTTATAGAACCATCCCTAAAATTTTTTTGTTATGTTGGAATAATAGTAAATGTATCAAGTTTTTAACTTATTTTAGACAATTTTAGGAATGTGACTTTTAATTTAGAACTGTGACATGGGCTTCAGTTTCTTTATCTCTTAGGCAACACGAGCTCGGGTCCCTCCATTCAGCTATTGCAGATGTAGGGTAGTGACATTGATATCCAGATCTCCATGCTCCAAGATCCCCCTTGCTTGACTGCAACAATATATATTTTTTTTTTAATTTTTTTATAATATATAAAAAAAAAAGGTTGTCCATAAATCACTTTGAATTGCAATGTGCCCTCGGGGACAGCAGACCTGAGATTGGGTGGCCCAGGTTCACACAGTTCCACAGATAGGTTGCTTCTCAATCCGGAGGAGGTCATTGGAGGTTGGTAAATCTTGGACATCATCCTCTGCCCTCTCTCTGTTCTTGCAAAATAAGAAGGAATATTTTTCTTGTGTTATGCCCAATTAGAAGGTCCAACAAAAGATTGCTCAAAACAAAAAATATTGCAGGAATTACTGAAACTGCTTGTTCAGTGGTTGCTTGAGTGTCTCAGCCAGAGCTGTGCAGCCAGTCCAGTTTCCCCAACTGCGATACTCTTGGCTCCCAGCGCAGTTTATATGGCCTTTGCTACCATCTAGATGCTGAATTTGGTCATCACCTTTGGACCTTGAGGTGAGTAAGAAGCACTACGGCACTTATAAGTGAGAAAGCAGCACTCCCATGTTAACACTCAATTTGGGAAGAATCCTGAACTAGTTTCTATTGCAAAGGGTTATATCCCTGAGTAGTTCTTTCAAATGATGCCCACCGTATGCATCTTCTTGTGTTCAAATATGGTGCCAAGGCACTGGGATAGAATTAGTATATCTTACAAACCTACACTACTCTGCCAGCAGACCCTGCCCCTGCACCTGGCTCACCATCCTGATTCCTTCTTTGGTTGAGTTTTTTCTATGAAGACTTTTACTTGCTCCAGACAATCTGGACTCCACGGAAATAAACAGTGCATGAATATATTTGAATATGAATTGCCATAGTAGTCAAATAGCTCAAGTGATTTATCTAGGAGGCTAATCAGTTCTAGTATAAATTAACTGGTAACTAGTTGCCGTTGAGCCACTTCCAGCTCATGGTTACCTCATGTGTGTCGGAGTAGAACTGTGCTCCAGAGCTTTTTCAGTGGCTGATTTTTTCAGAAGTAGATCCTGAAGCCTTTCTTCCAAGGCACCTCTGGCTGGAGTCAAACCTTCAACCTTTTGGTTCACGTCCAAGGTGTTAACTGTTTGCATCATCCAGTGACTCTCAGTAAAAATTAGTGGTTAACAACAGCTGAAAGGTCCACTCATTAGAGGATATTGGTGTGACTATGGTTGCAATGCTAAAGTGGTTAATGGGAGATCATAGAAGCTGAATTAAAAAAAAAAAAAAGGTGACATAATTAGATGTTTGGCAGTCAGGGAAAATATGTTTTTGAGTAAGAAAACACATGGAACCAACACAAAATGAAATTTCAGTATTTCAGGTACAAAATTTAGAATTTAGTTTTTTTATATAGAATGTATAAACCTAGGACATTTTTAAATTCCTTACCAAGAAGTCTACTTTAACAGAATTTTTTGGCTTCCTTATCCATGTGATTCAACAGGTATAAATTTACAAAATATGTCTTTTGAGTTATAAACCCAGTGCTGTCGAGTCGATTCCGACTCATAGCGACCCTATAGGACATAGTAGAGCTGCCCCATAGAGTTTCCAAGGAGCACCTGGCAGATTTGAACTGCTGATCCTTTGGCTACCAGCCATAGCACTTAACCACTACGTCACCAGGGTTTCCACTTTTGAGTTACACAGGTACTAAATTCGCTTACATGAAATTGCCTCCTTGGTAAGTCAAAAGGATCGAATAAAAGGGCCATGTGGTTAAACCTTGATATAAATTATATCATTTAATTCTTACAATTACTCTGTGTGTTGGGTCTTATTATTTCCGTTTTGCAGATAAGAAAACTAAGGTTCAGGTTAGAACTTTGTCCAACATAACACAGCCAGGGAAAGTGGCAGATACAGTATTTGAATCCAGACTACCTTTATTTGGAGTCCATGACCCCCTATCCATCATGCTATCTAGCATCCAATTCCAAACTCTTAAGTATCTCATGTAGTAAGTAATTACTAATAAGTTGATGTTCATCATATGTGGGCACTGTAAAGTTACTCTTTACTACTAATGCCTTCTGAGTAAGTTACCATTTATTTTTTAAATGGGTGAGTTTAAAAGATGCTCTGATTCCCTAAAAAATGTTTTCATAACATCTTTATCATATTATGGCTATATTATAATAAAATATAAATAATAAGATAATCTAATATTCAAATGTATGCTTTATTTGTGGCTTATTTAAAGTTCACCCAAAAGAGAGTTGTTTATATTAATAAAACAATTAGAGCTGCAACTCTTAATGACAGTGTATATTAATTTCTTACTATGTGCTAGACACTGTGTTAGCATTTAAAAGTCCTTACCCTCATTTAATTATCTATGGTATAGGCCATATTTTTATCCCCATGTGGATAATAATTAGAAAAGTCACATAATTTGCTTAAGCTTCATGTAAGTGGAAGATTTGGAATTCAAACCCAAATGTTTTTACCACTATGTTATATTCAACATCTTTTGCAGTGGACCAATCAATCCTAAATATTGTAACATGTGTAACTAGTGTTATCAGAAAAAAGCTAAAGAGTATCTATGTTGTTGAGATAATAATTTAATGACAAAAGCTTAACCTGCATATTATGAATTATGAATTTCTACATTAGAATGAAGACAGTTATTCAAAAGTCTTCTGTGAATGCATTTTTCAGATTAATAAAAGAAAGGAAAATCATGGTTTTGATTATTGAAATCTTTAATAAAGTGAAAATTTATGTAAGTGTAAAAAATCACTTGTGTATAAAATAGCCCCCATATTTCTTTTCACATTGCACAAAATATAATTTAGTAGACTGGAATTTTGAATCAAACTGTCTTCAGTTTGAATACAGGTTCTGTGTTACTTTACTGAATTAATTAACTTACAATAATAAAAAAAATAGAGAACACTTATACAGCACTCATGATATGTCAGGCACAGTTCTAGGGACTATATTAACTCATGAAAACACGAGAGCCCTGTAAAGTGGATTATTTACCCAAGATAGCACAGCTAGTACACGGTACACCAGGACTGAACAGAGGCAGTCTATATTTGTAACTTCCACATTAAGTTGCCTCGTTAGGTGCTTTCCCCAATCAAATGAGATAGAGTATGTAAATTGCCGATATTAATGGCACACAATAATAGTTCAATAAATGCTAGTCAATATTAAATTTGTGGATTAAAAAAATATTTGTTTAATTCTTGACCTCTGGAAGACTGGATACTGTGTACCTTTTCGTCTTGTTTCTTAGTATTCTAAACACTGCTGAAGAAATAAACCCAGTTAGTGTTTGTAGCTGTATGTTAAATTGACCATCTGGTAGACTGAAAAAGTGACCACAATCATTCCCCTTCTTTATCCAGACTGCCTTGCCCTTAATTCCGAGTGCTGTCCCACTCTGACACTGAGCATGGCTGTGTGACTTGTTTTGGTGAATGGGACCATAGCAAACATGACACAAGCAGAGACTGAGAAAATGCTTTACTTGAGCATTGGGGCTTGTCCTTTCTTCTTGTTGGTGGAACTCTACAACTACCACAGAAGTAAGCCCAAGCTAGATTGCTGGAGAGAGGCCCGTGGCCCAACCACCTCCATTGTACCCACCAGCTAGCTGCCAGCTAAGTATCAGGAGAGTGTGTGAGATCATTCAGACCAACGAGCCCCAGTCAGTCCCCAGGTGATTGCTGACACATGTGTAAGATTAGCTGCAGCCTAGGGAAAAAGTTCTCACTAAGCCCAGCCAATATTGCAGCCTGACAAATCGTGAGCTATATAAATAGTCATTGGGTTAAGCCACAAGTTTTATGGTCACATATTGCCCTCAACACTAACAGATACAATAAAAAATAATAAAGTCCCAATTAATTTTTCTTGAGACCACCATTCAACTGGGTTAGAGGAGGAAAATCATACAGAAATTTTGCAATTCTTTGATTAGTATGATAACACGGCTAGGTAAATTAACGGACTCAGATCTGTCTTCTGACCTGCATTATATATTTTGGCACTACACGGGACCACATCATGCACAACTTGTTAATGCAGGGGACTTCTCATTCCTGGAGTTACTTAAGGTCATCTGAGTTTGTACTCAGTCTTATTCTTGAAGCTGGCAATACTGGAACTAATGTAAATTAGCAACTGAAAACTATTAGCTTTCGAGCCTCAGCAAGATTTTATCTGGCATAACTTCTCAGTCCAATTCTCAGAGTGAATGAGGAAATAAAAAATGTCATAGGAAATCGTGCCAGTCTCGGGGGATGGATGCTTTTCAATATGATAGTCTCAATCCTTGGCACAGGGTGTGTCATTTTCTTTTATATATATTCCTATTTTCAAAGGGATTGTTAGAGACAATACTGGCTTCCAAGTCATAGCATAATTGAAACTCGAAAAGTTATTTGTATTGATTTTGCAAATGCTGTCAGCATTTTTATTCTATTACAACTTTGAAGACCAGCCAATGATCATATTCTTCTAGGTGAATAAGTGAAGCTTTTTGTTAATGTTAAAATAAAAAATTCTATTTATGAAACATAGAGATATCAAAACAAAATATAATAACACCTCACTTCAACTAATCTAATTTATATGAATTTGGAGAAGCGTAAACCAAATAAGGTTTTCAAAAGTATCAACCATGCACAGCAAAACCTAATATAATGATTACCTCTTAGACAGTTTTAGTCAACTCCCAATTCCAAAACCTATAAAAGTATGTAACTTTGAAAAATATTTTTGAATGTCTGTCAGTTTTAGTTTTCTTTGTGGAAAAAGATTTTTTCAGAGGATTAAGACGTTAACTGAGGTATTCTGTAATGCTTTGAAACATTACAGACTAGTATAACACAACATGCAATAGCAAATAGATTTTTTGGTGTTCTAAACTTCTAAATAAATGTTTATATTTTTTATTATACATAACAAAACTCTCTCTAGTAGCTCAGAACATTTGTTTTAAAGAGAATTACAGATTTTTGTTGAACATAGTTCTAGAATGAAGTCTAGTTGACCTGGGAACGGAATGACATAGGAACTGTTTGGCCATGGGAATTGTCAGCTGGTGAGAATATATTTACCATCTGTCATCTTCCATGTTTCTGCTTGGCACTGCCCACTGGAACATTCAAAGTAGCTTTTAGCATCCCAGTTGTGATCTCCCAAAGTCAGTGTTTCTCAAATTATTATAATGCATACCTGTTAAATCCAACATTTCTACTGACATAGGTTTTTCTGATGGTGGCGGGGGGCGGGGGGGTGCAAAGGATTTGGGCAAGGTGATCTGTACATAACAGAAAGTGTGCCAGCAGCAGATGGATAGGCGGGACAGTTGTTGCAGGAAGTTCAAATAAACAAAATTAGTGGAAGACTTTAAAAACATGTTTGGGGAAAAATAGCAGCTTAGCAACCAGGTTCCCATTCACTTAGCTATGAAGTAATGAATATGCAGTAATAAAAATCCCGTCGCCACTGAGTCAGTTCCAACTTATAGTGACCCTATAGCCATAAAAAAAAAATAGCCATAAGAGCAGCCAAATGTTTACTAAATACAATTAATATAAATGTTCCATGAATTAAGTCCACTCTGTTTATCTATTTACTCATCACCATGGATACTTTCATAAATAACAGTGTTTATACTTTAATATTAACATTGCCCAAAGGAGGAATTTCAAGACTAACCAGAACCACTGACAGAAACTATTTATTTGTAATACATTTTGAACCATCTTCTATGAGCTATACCATATGCTGATTCTGTTTTTAATATTTTTATAAAGTCTTCTCTAATACTACTTTTATTAATATTTTAAAAAATTTCATAAAATCATAATAAGAGCCACACATAGTGTAAATAGGTATATAAGACCTTAAGCTGATGTTTTCTATTGTCTCTTCTCTTACCTAGACACCATTACAAGCAGCTCGACTAACACTAAAGTTATACCTGATATAAATTAATAAGTCAGCATATAGTCACTCAAAGTGAAGTTCACCCATTATTTATGTGCCTCAGTGGCTCACAGCTGCCATGTCTAACTTTATTATTTTGTGATGTCAATTGATGCCGACAACTGTGAGAACAGTGGAAGTGTTATTGCATCAGTTATGTTATTTTATTGCTATTTCTGACACAAGTATTTCAGCTACACAATACACAATAAGGTATAGAATCAAAAACAATACACGTTTCTCAAAGAGAAAAACCAAACATTATTGAGACTAAGTGGGAAAAAATGATTTTTTGAATAATTCAAATATTAAAATACATATTTTCTCCATATTTCTATATATCTTCAAATGACATTAAAAATTGGAAATGCATTAGAGACATGTATATTTATCTGGTTCATATCACATTCTGTAGGCTTCTTGGGTTCAAATCCTAGCACTGACAATTGTCGGCTATGTGACCTTCGACAAGTTTCTTAAAAAGTTTTTGCCTTGCTTTTTCTATCCTCGTGGTGCAGACAGTTAAGCACTCGGCTACTAGCTGAAAGGTTGGAGGTGTGATTTTACCCAGAGGCGCCTTGGGGGACAGACCTGGAGATCTGCTTCCGAAAGGTCACAGTCTTGAAAACCCTATAGAGCAGTTCTACTCTGCACACATGGGGTCGCCATGAGTTGGAATCAACTGGACAACAACTAAAAGCAATGATTAATACTTAACTGATAGGATTGTTGGGATGGTTAAACGTAAAGAGCTTAGAAGAGTGCATGGAACATCAGTTTTCTCCTTTTCAACTAAAAAATAATAGAAACATTCATAAGGTGAAGGCATACAAATGATTTAGGCATTGCTCTGAATCCCATTTGTATACTTTTCTCATCCACTCTCTCTGATTCACCAAATGACTTCAAGGATACTGTATCCTGGTGAATTATTTGTTTTGCCTCAGGGTGCTGTTTCCCTTGCCTGTAATGCTTTGTTTTTATATGCTCACTCCTCATTATTCAGACAGATCGGTCCCAGACCAAATTGTATTAAATTTCATTCTCTTGAAGTTTCTTCATAACACTCAGTATTTGAATGTTAGCATTGTCAATTATTTATTTATTAACTCATTTATTGTATGTTTTCCTCATTTTATTCACCACCGTGTTCCCTGATCTAGAAATGCAACTGCCATAGTGTTGGCACTCAATGAATATTTGTAGATTAACTGAATGAATACGTGTCCATAACCCCTTGCTGCTTCCTCAGCCCCAATTCCAATGTGTTCACTGCTGTTACCTTATTTCCATCTTCTGTGGATATTTTAATTGAGTTGATGGAAATCTCAGCCTCTGCTGAAGAGAATTGCCTCATATTTATTTTTCCCAAAATGTAGAAAATTATTATAATATATTGTATTACATTATATTATATTATGTTATCATGTATTTTTTAATAATTTTTATTGAGCTTTAAGTGAACATTTACAAATCAAGTCAGTCTGTCACATATAAGCTTATATACACCTTACTCCATACTCCCACTCACTCTCCCCCTAATGAGTCCGCCCTTCCAGACTCTCCTTTCGTGACAATTTTGCCAGTTTCTAACCCTCTCTACCCTCCTATCTCCCCTCCAGACAGGAGATGCCAACACAGTCTCAAGTGTCCACCTGATACAAGTAGCTCACTCTTCATCAGCATATCTCTCCTACCCATTGTCCAGTCCCCTCCATGTCTGATGCGTTGTCTTCAGGAATGGTTCCTGTCCTGGGCCAACAGAAGGTTTGGGGACCGTGACCACCAGGATTCCTCTAGTCTCAGTCAGACCATTAAGTCTGGTCTTTTTATGAAAATTTGGGGTCTGCATCCCACTGATCTCCTGCTCCCTCAGGGGTTCTCTGTTGTGCTCTCCCTGTCAGGGCAGTCATCGGTTGTGGCCGGGCACCATCTAGTTCTTCTGGTCTCAGGATGATGTAAGTCTCTGGTTCATGTGGCCCTTTCTGTCTCTTGGGCTCATAGTTATCATGTGACCTTGGTGTTCTTCATTCTCCTTTGATCCAGGTGGGTTGAGACCAATTGATGCATCTTAGATGGCCGCTTGTTAGCATTTAAGACCCCAGACGCCACATTTCAAAGTGGGATGCAGAATGTTTTCATAATAGAATTATTTTGCCAATTGACTTAGAAGTCCCCTTAAGTCATAGTCCCCAAACCCCCGCCCTTGCTCCACTGACCTTTGAAGCATTCAGTTTATCCCAGAAACTTCTTTGCTTTTGGTCCAGTGCAGTTGAGCTGACCTTCCGTGTATTGAGTATTGTCCTTCCCTTCGCCTAAAGTAGTTCTTATCTACTAACTAATCAGTAAAAAACCCTCTCCCGCCGTCCCTCCCTCCCCTCCTCGTAACCACAAAAGTATGTGTTCTACTCAGTTTATACTATTTCTCAAGATCTTATAATAGTGGTCTTATACAATATTTGTCCTTTTGTCTCTGACTAATTTCACTCAGCATAATGCCTTCCAGGTTCCTCCATGTTAGTTATCATGTATTCTTACATGTATGATTCTTTATCTTGACTTTCCTTTTATAATAAATTTCATGTGTTTTATGTAAATGTAAATTTGATTCAGAAATATATGTACTCATCTGGTGGGTTGCATTAATATTTGTATTATTTGGAATTCTTGGAAGTAAGTAGAACTGAGAAGTTTTATGCATGAATTCCAAGTAAAATTATAGGAGATATAGAGACGGAAATGCGTAATAGGATTTACTCATTCAAAATTACTTTTTAAGCACCTACCATGTTTTTCAATGCTGAGGATTGGGGCCTTGTCCCTCCATGAACAAGATGCTGGAGTAAGGAAACTGAGAACTTATGCGAAGTACATGAGGACTCCCAGAAATAAATGGCTGACATTTTTAGATATTGCCCAGTAGGAAGGAAAATGAACTACAGAGAAGCCAATGCCGACGGTGCCCACTTGATTTGTGCAAAATGGCAGCCCTTCTAGAGATCACTGTGAAATACAAGGTATACAAAATATCTGTCCTTACAAATACAGAGTTTAAAAACAGACAATTAAACAAGTAATAAAAATAAAATCCCTAAGTACGGTGATTGAATTATGGGGAACTATATGAGAACGTAAAGATGGGAAATCCTAAGATATTCTAAATTTCAGGAAATTCTTCCCTGAGGAAGTCTTGTTTATTCTCATCCCTGAAGGATGAATAGGGATATCCAGAAGTTTCCTCACTTGTGCTTTTGACATATCAAAGCTAGAGGGAGCTGTATTTAGGAGGGGCCTCGGGCACTAACTGTGCTGCTTTGCAGCTCAAATGACAGGACATAACAGAGGGAAATGAGCATTCCTCCCAGATGGTAACTCTGGAGCCTAGCAATGTCCTTTTAAGAAACCCTGAGGAATCGCCAATGACCAGGTGCCTTCCCTTAGGACATTGCCTGACAGTATCCCTTAGCAAGAGGCTAGGGTAAAATAAATTGAAAACTTATGAGACAGCATATGAGGACTCTCAGAAAAAAACTTACCAGCATTTTCAGACATTGCACAGTAAGGCAGAAAGTGATGATTTGTCATTAAGAACAAGCCTGTGGAATTTGGGCATGAATATTAATGAATCCTCAGCTGAACCCACGGGCTGATAAGGGAGACAGACATTCTGGGTACCATGACAGTAACAAAGAGAATGTATTCCTATGATACTCAAACTTTAGAAGCTCCGTCATACATGCCGTCACTTCGGGATGCTGTTGAGCATCTGGTTTCTTTACGGCTCCTCAACCCTCATTCCTCAGGAGGATCCCCAATCTTAGAATCAGCTTCATTTGATCTAAGCAGTGGTCCAATAATGTTCTCTTTCCCAGAGAGATGCACAAAGATGCTCTGAATGGTCTCCAATTCAGGGATCAGATAGTACTTTCATAATTCCTAGATTACATGGATTATGAACCCCAAGAATACAAGCCTCCTTCATGAAAAATTCTCAGCTTCATCGTGTCCTTGCTTGTCCACCGTAGCCACAGACTCAGCAATAAAAACACTAAAGCTATCCCAGTCTCTATTGCATGCAGATTGATTTTAGTATTATTGTATTAGTATTAATTTAGTTTTATAACTTAACTTACTGGTGAGTTACTAAGCAAAATATCACTAGGATATAAGCTTATAATATGTTTATAAAGTAGAACCTAGAAAAATGAACATGGCTTTGAGTTTCATCTCTGTTGGGTTATCTGTCTAGCTCACTCAGTCTTTATGAAGGCCTATCAAAGTTTCTCTGTCATGTTAACATGAGGGTAATACATGAAACAAAGACTGGTTGCTGTAATTGGCAGCATACACAAAGTTCTTCAATGAATGCAATTCATTTAATTAATATCTATCGAGAGCCCAGACTGAGCCTGGCAGTCTACTAGGTGCCAGCCACTCCCACCCTCATTGTCTTTTTGCCATCTGCCACTCATGTGAATGGTAGGCAACCAGCCGTCTAACGATGAGAAAGCGTTGTGTTTGTATGCTGGCCCTGCTGCTGCTTCCAACTCCCTTGGCTGTCTTTAGCTTCTCACATGACTCGAGCTTGCATATATTTAATATTCAAAGGTATCAGACTCAAGGTTCTAAATATGAGCAGACTTCAGGATAGTTGAGTGTTAGAGTTTTCTTTCTTTCCCTTTTAGCCTAGTGAATCCTGGATTTATTATAAGTGGGTTTACATGTTTCTAATTATTTATGAAAACAACCAGGAAAGGCTTTCCTCACAGAATTATGGTAGTCAAGAAATTTATTATGCAGAGCTTAAAGGGTCAAAGAGCAGAATTCTTAAGCTGGCATCTCATTGGAACATCAAAACCAAAACACTTATGTCTCCTCAAGTTGTTTGAGCAGTCACAAAAGTTCTGTCCTAAATTGATGCTTAGAAGGATGTTCCCATTTTTCTCTTGCTACTCCATGAATTCCCCAGATGCAAAACCAAATAAATACAGTCAGTAAAGCAGTAAAAAGACCACCACTCAAATAAGTATCCCAGGGATCAAAATATCCAGGCATTATCATTGCTCATATAATGGCCCTCTAATTCCTTGATTTTCTATTACTTGTCCTTTCACTTCTGAAGGACATGTTATGCCCCAGTGTTGTTCCATCCGTGGAATTCTGAATTAGAGCTACTCTCTGCTGTCCTTGCTGCAGTGATGGCCTTTCTGCATCATAATCATCGATGTTGTTTACTCTGAGTTCCGCTGTACGCCTGGGGGCTGTCTTCCCCTGGAGCCTGATGCTCTGCCTGTGCCTGTATCACTTCCCACCCTACTGCCAGACACACTTTGCTCCACTGCTTCTTGGCGGCATCTATCAAGGCTGCCCAACTTTGGCCATGCTACTCTGTGTTTCCATTACCTTTTCAAGGTTTGTTCCCATTTTTCTGATGAATCATGCTTGACGAGAAATCTGCTTGCAGGGTTTATTTTTATTCTTCCCACTTTTCTCAGAGGAGAGGGCCCAGATCAATGGGATACTCATTAAAGCCATCCCCATGAGATATACCTGACTCTCTATGCTCCTAAAGAGCAGGGATGATGAGGTCTACTGCATGAGAGATGGAATGTAACAATTTTCCCTCCCGACTCTTAGAGTTTCACTCTCAACTGCTCTCAGGAGCATAGTTAACTGTGGCACTGAGAGGGTGAGGAACAGAGACTCTGCTAAAACCTCCATATCAGGGAGCAGAGGGAGATGCTGAAGTTACTTTTCCTTACTCCGACTTTCTCTTTTCATGAGAAAAGAGAAGCACAGCCAATTCTTTCCACATTTATTCTGCTCCAATTGGCAGGTCCTATTCTAGCATGTCCTGACTCTTTGAATCACCTGATCTCTGGAAAAAAATCCCTTCACAAAAATCATTCCTGTCCCTGCTTCTGGAAACCCATGTAAATGGCTTTGGAATCATCCCATCTCCTACCACAGCCTCTTTATCAGGACCGATGCCTTTCTAGGCATGATCAAAAGAAGCTATTGCTAAAACTTCATATTTTTATTCATTATTTGAACGGCAAGTGACATTTGTTTCACTACCACGGTCAATACAATGTTTATTCCCGTGAATAATTCCTCAGAATGCATTCATGAGCGGAAAGGAGAGTGATTGTTTATTCATAGGCACTTAGAGCAGAAAAACATACTTAAATATAAAAATTAAAGTTGTCATTAAGCTTTTGTAAATACTTTGAGAAAACCAGCTATTTAAGATAATTATAGTGATAATGGTCATAAAATCAGTTTTATGACTAATTTAAATATGTCTAAATGACTATAAGATACTTATATAGATCTCACTCAAAAAATCCAAAAATGAATTCGTGTATTTTGACATTAGAATAAAAATCTCTATCTCCATAATTTTTTAAACTACTGCAAGCATGCAAATTATTAAAAGATATACTGAAATTACTGGATTAAATAACATTTTTCTCTGTACTAGTTTTTCAAAATAATTTGATGACATCTCATAAACTATTTTTTTTTAATTTTTATTGAGCTTCAAATGAACATTTACAAATCAAGTCAGTCTGTCACATGTAAGTTTATATACACCTTACTCCATACTCCCACTTTCTCTCCCCCTAATGAGTCAGCCCTTCCAGTCTCTCCTTTCATGATAATTTTGCCAGCTTCCAACCCTCTCTACCTTCCCATCCCCCCTCCAGACAGGAGATGCCAACATAGTCTCAAGTGTCCACCTGGTACAAGTAGCTCACTCTTCATCAGCATATCTCTCCAACCCATTGTGCAGTCCCCTCCATGTCTGATGAGTTGTCTTCAGGAATGGTTCATGTCCTGGGCCAACAGAAGGTTTGAGGACCATGACTGCCGGGATTCCTCTAGTCTCAGTCAGACCATTAAGTATGGTCTTTTTGTGAGAATTTGGGGTCTGTATCCCACTGATCTCCTGCTCCCTCAGGGGTTCCCTGTTGTGCTCCCTGTCAGGGCAGTCATTGGTTGTGGCAGGGCACCATCTAGTTCTTCTGGTCTCAGGATGATGTAGGTCTCTGGTTCATGTGGCCCTTTCTGTCTCTTGGGCTCATAATTATCGTGTGACCTTGGTGTTCTTCATTCTCCTTTGATCCAGGTGGGTTGAGACCAATTGATGCATCTTAGATGGCCGCTTGTTAGCATTTAAGACCCCAGACGCCACATTTCAAAGTGGGATGCAGAATGTTTTCATAATAGAATTATTTTGCCAATTGACTTAGAAGTCCCCTTAAACCATGGTCCCCAAACCCCCGCCCTTGCTCCACTGACCTTTGAAGCATTCAGTTTATCCCAGAAACTTCTTTGCTTTTGGTCCAGTGCAGTTGAGCTGACCTTCCGTGTATTGAGTATTGTCCTTCCCTTCGCCTAAAGTAGTTCTTATCTACTAACTAATCAGTAAAAAACCCTCTCCCACCCTCCCTCCCTCCCCCCCTTGTAACCACAAAATATGTGATCTTCTCAGTTTATACTATTTCTCAAGATCTTATAATAGTGGTCTTATACAATATTTGTCCTTTTGCCTCTGACTCATTTCGCTCAGCATAATGCCTTCCAGGTTCCTCCATGTTATGAAATGTTTCACAGATTCGTCATTGTTCTTTATTGATGCGTAGTATTCCATTGTGTGAATATACCACAATTTATTTAACCATTCATCTGTTGATGGACACCTTGGTTGCTTCCAGTTTTTGCTATTGTAAACAGTGCTGCAATAAACATGGGTGTGCACATATCTGTTTGTGTGAAGGCTCTTATTTCTCTAGGGTATATTCCAAGGAGTGAGATTTCTGGGTTGTATGGTAGTTCTATTTCTAACTGTCATAAACTATTTTTATGCAAAAGAAAAAAATGTTTCCATATAACCAGTATGAATAAAGACTTTTAAGTATCATATAGTTAATTGAAACAGATCGCTGTTTCTCAACTACAGATCATTTTTCCCTTCGGGGGACATTTGGGATTATCTGGTAACATTCTTGGTTGTCACAGCTGGAGAGCTACTACTGGTTTCTAGCGGAACTGCCCCTAGGGTTTCCAAGAAGCGTATAGTGGATTTGAACTGCCAACCTTTTTGTTAGCAGCTGAATACTGATAAATATCCTAAAATTCACAGGACAGCCCTGGTAAAGAATTATGTGGCTCAAAATGTTGAATGTGCAAAGGCTGACAATCCCTGGTGAGGAGTCCAGCTCTTGGCTGAAAACCCATGTGTGATTTTTCAGGCCTGACCATAGGCAATTACAAATGTTTTGTCTGGTAAGCCTCAGGGGTGAAGAGTCCTTCCCCAACCAGACTAGGTGCCCTGCAAGTGTTGCAGTCTCTGAAGGGAGCTGCAGTCAAGCACTCAGTCTCCTTCCCAGCACCCATGCACTTTTACAAATCTGCATTCTTAGCCCCAAACCAAAAAACCAAACCCATTGCCATGGAGTTGATTCCTACTCACAGTGACCCTATAGGACAGAGTAGAACCATCCCACAGGGTTTCCAAGAAGCATCTGGTGGCTTTGAACTGCTGACCTTTTCGTTAGCAGCTGTAGTTCTTAACCACTCTACCACCAGGGTTTCCATTCTTAGCCCAGGCACCCCCAAAAGGAGACCTTTTTATTTGGGGCCTTTGGCAGCGGCCTGCCTTAGGTCTCTGTGCTGAAATTTCCATACCAGGGGAAAGGGGGAGAACATTGAAGACACTTTCCTCACTTTGACTTGATACTCACTACTAGCCTTTCCTCTTCACCCTCCTTCAAACTCCAGAGTCCATAAAACTGCAGGAGTCTTTTATTCAGGGCTAGGGTCCCCATGTCTGTACTGATCCTCCTTACCTTCACCTGGATGCTGTTTCTGGGCAAATATGGAACAGGAGGGAGTTGGTTTACAGGTAACACTTTTAGGAATAAAAGGTGATATTTATTGATGAGACCAGATACTAATTCATAAGACCATATACTTATTGATGAGCCAGTATACTTTTGAATAGTTAATTTATCTCATAATTTTTATATGATTGGAAATTGCATTTTCAAAAGATCATCAGCAACAGCAACATATATTGATAGAGAATACTCATATGAATTTATCTCAAAAAGTAGCTATGGCTCATTTCTAAGAAATAAAAGAAATATGGAATATTTCTTTTACTATTTGTATTTACTAGTGTTTATGGAACCATTAATGGTAGTTCAAAACAGATGTTTTCTACATCTTATTGATTATTTGGCAGCTGTTCACTTTTCCACTCAGTAAACAATTGTATTTCTTGGGCTTTATATTTATATTGGCTCATAAACCCCAAAGAATCAGTCTGTGAAGCAAAGGACAGCCACAATCTATTTCCCACCCAGTAAAGGAATTTTTAATATTATGGTTTTAAAGTGCTTAATGTGTGACTTTGTCATCACTTCATGTTGCTTATATAGAAAATTTGAAATGTCATTCTTTTGAAGAGCTATAAGGAGTCATCCAGAATAATGGGCAACCATTGACACGCAAGCATCCTCTGGAATACATGGCTGTTGTCTCACTCATTTTCCTTCTCATCCTCAAAAGGAGACTAGGGCAAAACTTAGCATTTCTTATGATAGTCCATGTGTAACTCAGAATGAGCTAGCAATAGAGGTATTTGAAATATAGTGCAGAGAAAATAGCAATAAAATAACCATGTGTATGGGTTAAAACCCCAATTTCCTTGGCATCCTTATTCACTGACAATTAGAAAAATTAGATGCATAAAGGCATAAAAGAGGAAATATGCTTCAGGAAATATTGCAAAGATTCCATTTCCAAATTATGCCAGCAGTATAACAAACATTCATTGTTCTCTAGTACTGGCAACAGATAACAGTTATTTCTAAAGTTAACTGGTGAGAAAGGAATCATGTATTTGGTTGGTCGGTTTATTGGTTGTTCATTTCGGTTTTTTGCAACTAGCCTGGTTACATAAGGAGCCCTACTGGTACAGTGGTTAAGATGCTCAGCTGCTAACTGGAATGTCAGCAGTTCAAATCCACTGGTTGCTCCACGGGAGAAAGATGTGGCTGGCAGTCTGCTTCCATAAAGATTTACAGCCTTGGAAACTGTATAGTGCACTTCTACTCTGTCCTATGGCTTTGGTTTTGGTTTAGCCTGGTTGTTTAAACTCTAAATCTCAATGTCTCTTAAAAAAAAAAAGAAAGAAAAGAAAGGGAGAGCCTATGGCAAACATGCACACTATTCCTGAGTTAATGAGTTCTTGTTGCCTTTAGAGATCACTATGGCAGGCTCCAAAACAATTATTTGGAAGAGAAATTCCAGATTAAAAAAAAAAAAAAGTCAATATGAATCCAAGAAAAGCTTTCCAACCCCATAGTTAGGAATTTAATTTCTTGAGTGGGGATGGCAAGGATGTGAGACCTGTTGCCACATGACTGAATAGCAAATAAGTCCTCCTCAGAAACAAAGACACCCTCAGTGGAAAGTGGAAAAGATGTTGTTGCTTGTCTGCCTTAAATTAGAACTCATTAATGTGCAATTCAAACGCACATGCAGTGGTATGGCTTCTCTTTCTTACTGTTAACACTGAGGCCTTCCATGGAAATTCGACTGAAAAAATCTAATTTTTTTGGCAAACGTTATAGAGGTGTAGATACTAGATTTCGAAGTCCCTTCACAAAACTTCAGAGAACAGTTGATAACAAATGGCAATAAGGTTGTAACAGTGTATTTCATACATTTTTGTGTATCTGTACATATTTTCTTTCAACCATTTTTCTATATATTTTTAAGCATATTTCATAATATTGTCCACCACCTGTCGGTCAGTTTTACATACCATGGTGGCTTAAGTATTGCTACAATGCTGGAACCTACACCACTGGTATTTCAAATACCACAGTGTGACGCATGTGGAGAGGTTTCAGCAGAGCTTCCAGACTAAAACTCTAGAAAGAAATGTCTGGTGTCCTACTTCCAAAAGTTAGACAGTGAAAACCCTATGAATCACAACGAAATATTGTCTGGTATAGTACTGAAAAATGACCCCCTAGTTCAGAAGGCACTCAAAACACACAGCGGTTGCAACAGTAGATTCGAGCATACCACAGATTGTAAAGATGGCAATGGACTGGGCAACATTTTGTTCTGCTGTACACGCGGTTTTTATGAGCTAGGGCTGACTCGGCACAACTGAACAAACACAACAATGATATTGTATGCCTAAGTATTATTATTTCTTACTTAGAATCACAGCAAAGTATTTTTACACAGCCATAATGAAAATACTTTTTAGTAGCTGTATAATATTTCATTTTTTAAATAAATAATATCAAAACATGATAATGTCAGGCATTTATATTATCACTGATATTTTGTTATTACATTACTACAATAAACATTTTATAAAATACATGTTCCCCCTGTATGTATGTTCGTATGTACTTTGCCTTAGACAAATTTCTGACAAGTAGCATAGTGGTATCAAAGGGCATGTACCCATGTGAGGCTTTTGATAGCACAACACCAAATTACTTTTCTCGAGGTTGTGCCAATTACATGTCCCATCAGCAATACGTGAAAACACCCATTTCAGTGCATCCTCACAGGGCAAAGTATTATAGACAGGAAAGGAATTGGCTTAAATTCACTGAATGTAAAATTCGGAATTTAACATTCACATGATCTTCTTTTGAGAGCATAGATGGTTTTCTGAGTTACTACCTTTTTCAAAATGATAACAATTAGAATTGTTTAAATATAAGATTCCCAATTTTTTCTTTGGTTTGAATAATCAGGGTCTTGGGATATATTTGGAACTTTGACCCTAATTCTAAAACTTCAACCCTTTAGTTACTGACATGATGATTAGAAGTTTTTGTTGTTGTTGTGTGCCATTGAGTCAATTCCAACTCATAGTGACCCTATAGGACAGAGAAGAACTGCCCCATAGGGTTTCCAAGGAGCTGGTGGAAGATTCAAACTGCCAACAGTTTGGTTAGCAGCCTGAGCTCTTAACCACTTCTCCACCCAGTTGTTTAGTGATGGGTAATTTAGTAGTACACATAGAGACGAACTCCCTCATAAATGATTAGAGGTTCAATGCTACAAAGAAAGGAGAATCCCGGTTGCTCCAAGGCCAGTTCCTCCACTTTTATCCCAAGTTACCTCTCTTCTTATTAAGGAAGTTGTCCTGCAATTACCTCCATTTTGTTCTGCCTCAAAAATTTCCATATCAGCAATAGATGCACACATCAAAAAAGAAAGGGACAAAATCAAAACATTAGCTATACAACTTGAACAAAAAGAAAGAGAATAGCAAAAGAAGCCCACAGCCACCAGAAGAAAGGAAATAATAAAGCTAAGAGCAGAAATAATTGAAATAGAGAATAGAGAAACAATAGAAAGAATCAACAAAACCAAAGGCTGCTTCTTTGAAAGGATCAACAAATTCGACAAACCATTGGCCAAACTGACAAAAGAAAAACAGAAGAGGACAGATATAACCCAAATAAGAAATGAAATGGGGGATATTACAACAGACTCAACTGAGATAAAAAGAATCCTAACAGCGTATTATGAAAAGCTATACTCCAACAAATTTGAAAACCTAGAGGAAATGGACAAACTTCTAGAAACACACTACCTACCAAAACTAACACAAAAAGAGGTTGAAAATCTGAACAGACTCATAACAAGAGAAGAGATTGAAAAGGTAATAATATTAAATAAATTAAAAAAAAAAAAAAAACTCCCAAGAAAAAAGAGCCCTGGTCTAGATGGCTTCATTGGAGAAATCTACCAAACATTCAGAGAAGAGCTTACACCAGTACTACTCAAACTATTTCAGAACATAGAAAAGGAAGCAATACTTCTGAATTCATTCTATGAAGCCAGCATAACCCTGATACCAAAACCAGGCAAAGACACCACAAAAAAAAAAAAAAAAAATTACAGACCAATATCTCTCATGAATATAAAAGCAAAAATTCTTAATAAAATTCTGGCCAATAGAATTCAGCAGCATATCAAAAAAATAATACACCATGACCAAGCAGGATTCATACCAGGTATCAAGGATGATTCAGCATTAGAAAATCAATCAATGTAACCCACCACACAAATAAAAGAAAAAAAATCACATGATCATCTCAGAAAAGGCATTCAACAAAGTCCAATACCAATTTCTCATAAAAACTTTCAATAAAATTGGTATAGAAGGGAAATTTCTCAACATAATAAAAGGCATCTATGCAAGTTATGCAAAACTAATAGCCAACATCATTCTTAATGGAGAGAAGTTGAAAACATTCCCCTTGAGAACAGGAACATGACAAGAACACCATTTAGCACCACTTCTCTTTAACATTGTGCTGGAAGTCTCAGCTAGAGCAATAAGGCAGGAAAAAGATATAAAGGGCATCCAAATTGGTAATGAAGAAGTTAAACTGCCCCTATCTGTGAATGATATAATACTATACATAGAAAACCAAAAAGACTCCATGAGAAAACTACTGGAACTAATAGAAAGAGTAAACAGAGCAGCAGGATACAAGATAAACATACAAAAATCAGCTGGATTCCCGTACACTAACAAAGGGAACAATGAAAAAGAAATCAGGAAAACAATACCATTTATAATAGACCCTAAAAAAATAAAATACTTAGGAATAAATCTAACCAGGGATGTAAAAGACCTATGGGGAAAAAAACTACAAAACACTACAGCAAGAAACCAAAAGAGATTTGCATAAATGGAAAAACATACCATGCTCAAGGTTAGGTAAACTCAACAATGTGAAAATGATAATGCTACCCAAGTGATTTACAAATACAATGCAATCCTGATCCAAATAACAACATTCTTTAGAGAGATGGAAAAACTTATCATTAACTTTATACGGAAAAGGAAAAAGCCCTGGATAAGTGAAACACTATTGAATAAGAAGACTAAAGTAGGAGGACTCACACTAACTGACCTCAGAACCTACACTATAGCTACAGTAGTCAAAACAGCCTGGTACTAGTACAATGGCAGACACGTTGACCAATAGAACAGAATTGAGAATCCAGATGTAAATCCATCCACATATGGTCACCTGATCTTCGACAAGGGTACAAAGTCCGTCAAATGGAGAAAAGACAGTCTTTTTAACTAATGGTGCTGGCAAAATAGGATGTTGATCTGCAAAAAAATGAAACAGGACCCATACCTCATACCATATACGAAAACTAATTAGAAATGGATCAAACACCTAAATATAAATTCAAAAACTATGAAATTCATAGAAGAAAAAATAGGATCAATGCTAGAGGACCTAATACATGGCATTAACAGTATACAAACTACAACCAACAACACACAAACTCCAGAAGATAAACTAGACTACTGGAATCTTCTAAAAATTTAACACTTAATGTTCATCCAAAAACACAAAAAGAGTGAAAAGAGAACCTACAGGCTTGGAAAAAAAATTTGGCTATTACAAAATCAAAGGTCTAATCTCTAAAGTCTACAAGAAAATCCAACACCTCCACAACAAAAGGACAATAACCCAATTAAAAAATGGGCAAAGGAAATGAACACACATTTCATCAAAGAAGACATTCAAGCGGCCAACAGACACTTGAGGAAATATTTGTGATCGCTAGCTGTTAGGTAAATGCAAATCAAAACCACAGTGAGATATCATCTCACCCTGGCACTACTGGCACAAATAAAAAAAAACAGGAAATAACAAATGTTGGAGAGGCTGTGAGGAGATCGGAACTCTTAAACACCGCTGGTGGGAATGTGAAATGATACAACCATTTTGGAAAATGATATGGCGCTTCCTTAGAAAGTTAGAAATAGAAGCACCATATGATCCAACAATCCCACCCCTAAGAATATATCCTAGAAAATTAAGTCATCACACAAACAGACATATGCACACCCATGTTCATAGTAGCATTGTTCACGATAGCAAAAAGGTGGAAACAACTTAGATGCCTATCAACAGATGAATGCATAAACAAACAGTGATACATACACACAATGGAGTATTATGCAATGCTAAAGAAAAACGATGAATCTGTGAAGCATCTCATACATGGATGAACCTGGAGGGCACTATACTGACTGAAATAAGTCAATCACAAAAGGACACATAATTGTATGAGACCACTACTATTCTTAAATGGTTCACATACAAAAAGAAATAACCTTTAATGGTTACAAAGGACGGGAGAGGTGGGGTGGAAAAACACTAGACAATAGATAAATGGTAACTTGGGTGAAGGGTAAGACAGTACACAATATTGCGGAAGCCAGCACAACTTGTACAAGGCAAGGTCATCGAAACTCCATAGCCACATCCAAACTCCCTGAGGGGCCATCTAGGATACTTCAGTGGTCTCACCTCTTCAGGAGCAAGGAAGAATGAAGAATACTAAAGATGCAATGGAAAGATTAGCCCAAAGGACTAATGACCAGGCCTCCACCAGACTGAGTCCAGTACAACTAGATCATTCCCAGCTACCACCATGGACTGCTCTGACAGGGGTCACAATAGAGGGTCCTGGACAGAGCTGGAAAAAAGTGTAGAATAAAATTCTAACTCACAAAAAAAGACCAGACTTGCTGGCCTGACAGAGACTGAAGAAACCTGAGAGTATGGCCCTCGGATACACTTTCATCTCAGTAATGAAGCCATTCCTGAGGTTCACCCTTCAAACAAAGGTTGGACAGGTCCAAAAAACAAAATGAGACTTAAGGGGCACACCAGCCCTGGGGCAAGACTAGAAGGCAGGAGTAGACAGGAAAACTGGTAATTGGGAACCCAAGGTTGAGAAGGGAGAGCGCTGACATGTCGTGGGGTTGTTAACCAATGTCATAAAACAGTACGTGTTTTATGTAACTGTTTAATGAGAAACTAGTTTGTTCTGTAAACCTTTATCTAAAGTACAATAAAAAAAATTAAAAATATGTATATCACGATTATATTGCTCCAGTGCAGAGACATACCTTCAAATCACCACTGTAAGAATGAAGTCTTGTCTTGATCATAAGTACTCCCCCAAACTACCCCAACAGGTTATCTAGTCTCACTTTACTGCCTTTGCTCTCCAACCTTCCATCCTCTTCTCCGTGCACTCAGACCATGCTTTTGCTCCGTCAGTTCATGCAGTAATTCAGGTAAAGGTCATTAAAGATTTTCATATCGAGAAAAGTGGTAATTTCTCTTTTTTCATCTTTTCCAAACTTTCAGTAGAGCTGATAAGTTTAAAAATAAATTAAAAAATCAACCCTATGCTGACAAATTTGAAACTCCTATCTCCTGACACCAACCCCCTCACCTGTCCTTTCTCCACCCAGCAACCAGAGTGAACTTTTAAGAGCACAAATGAGACAACGGTACTCAGTTTATTAATATATATATATATAAAACCAGTGGCTTGACTTTGCAATTAGAATAAAATCCTAAATCTTTGGAGAGCCCCAGCCACTGGACTGCAACATAATTTCTTCTCTGGCACCATTCAGACTTCATGGCCTCTGTTATGCCACTTTGTGACAGAGGCCACAGCAACTATGCTGCCACTTTCTACCCAACCATACACACAGGGGTTCTGGTACGTTCAGCAGATTCTTGAAGGGGACAAGGAAAGCAGGAAAGGTAAAACTCCATGTGACAAACTTTGACCAGTGAGAGACAGAATGTGGGAAGACCTGAAAGATACACTTTGTTCTTCTTCCATTCACCCTGCAGAGATGTACTTCCTAAATGAGCAATGATTTGTGGTCAGCTCAGTAGGGCCCTACTTATATTTGCTTTTCCTTCTTCTCTGCCTCATTTTCCTTTTCCGCTTACACTTGTTACCCTGGGGTTGCATTCCTTTCGATACAGTGTTGAAGCCTGCCTCAGGCTGTTTTCTAGGGAAATCAGGCTAAGACAACTTGCAATATCCAATACGATATGACTATATCCAACCCATCATCTTTTATTTGTCCTTGCCTGTTCACTCTAGTTAAAGAAGCACCCTTGTCTTATTCCAATAAGCATTTTACATACCATCTTATTTTTATCATAGTTATTATCATGATTTAACATTATATTACGTATTTATTAATTGTTTATTATCTTTCCACAGAATGTCAGCTTCACGAGAGCAAGAACTTCGTGATTCTTGATTTTTCTGTCTCCTTGGCACACTGTCCTGACCCACTGCCACTGAGTTGATTCCAACTCATAGAGACCATATAAGACAGAGTAGAACTGCTCGTAGGGCTTCCAAGGTGGTAATCTTTACAGAAGCAGACCGCCACATCTTTTTCCTGTAGAACAACTTGTGGGTTTGAAGAGTCGACCTTTAAGTTAGCAACCAAGCACTTAACCACTGCACCACAAAGGCTCCTTGGCACATAGTAGGCACTAAAATAACTCTGTTATATAAATGAATTAAATACTATGCCATGTAGCTATGTATACTATAAAATGTTTCTTAACATTCATTTAATTAGCATCAAAATGCATAGTTTCAGACTATAAAAACTGTGTCATTTTCTTTATAAAAATTAACTGTATATATTATTGCAATTGACTTTAAGCAAAGTAGCCAAATAGAAAAGCAAAATACATGCTTTAAGATAACCTAATTTAATTAGATAGCTAGATAGATAGACAGACAGACAACGGGTGGACAGACAGACAGACAGACAGATAGATAGATAGACAGATAGATAGATAGATAGATAGATAGATAGACAGATAGATAGGTAGATAGCTTGGTTCATCTACAGGGTTTCCAAGGCTGTAATCTTTACAGAAGCAGACTGTCACGTCTTTCTCTCATGGAGTGGCTGGTGGGTTTGAACTACTGACCTTAGCAGTCAAGTGCTTTAAGCACTGTGCAACCAGGTCTCCTAAAGATATGATAAAGTAGCGAACAAGATCTATGAGAAATGTCATCTTCCATCCCCACCAAACTCTGACCCAAGCATCTTCAGTGATATACCATGACTGTATTAGCTGTGGTCACTATAGTATTTGGCCAATAAATCTCTACAAAATGTGTTGCAGGGTACAGTGTAATATTTCAGTGCCATTTCCTAGGCTTTTATATAAATGAATTGAGTTTGATATTATCATTTATAAGTAGCCATAAATAACATTCTAACAGGTAGATCATAAACATTTCGTGCATTAAACCCTCATGAATTGTGGGCATATGTGACATCATCATCATCACCAAAAATAACAAGATATTAAAAGGTACACTAAAATAGTTTCCAGTAAATGTTATTGTATTCCAAGTAAATCACCTAGTGTGGAAATTTTTGTAAATAAATTACACCGAGAAATAATTATGGTCACAAAAACCTACATCATCATATGATGTTCTTGCCTCAATTTCTTTATGTGTCTGTACATTTTCTGCCATCCTTTTCTTTCTGTTTGTTCCTGTGATACAGGCATACTGCTCTGGAAAAAAAAAAAAATGAGCACAGATCTCTAAAAACTTACTAGCTGTAGAACTTTAAAGAAATGTCCTGGTTTTATCTTTGCAGCCCATGACAAAATATTCCAAGGTAAATTAAATGATTTGTGTCAAAATAAGAATAACGCTTTTTAACTGCTTTGTAATGTATTAAATTTCATTATATAACTTATTAACTTTAGACCTCTAAACAAGATGGCCTTTTTATTGGGCTTGGAAGCAAAATAAGAATATAAAGGTTGTATAGGAAGCCCTGGTAGTATAGTGGTTAAGTGCTACAGCTTCTAACCAAGAGGTCAGCAGTTCAAATCCGCCAGGTGCTCCTTGGAAACTCCATGGGGCAGTTCTACTCTGTCCTATAGGGTCGCTATCAGTTGGAATCAACTTGACAGCGGTGGGTTTGGTTTTTTGGTTCATTTTGCTGAAAATAAAGAGGACTTGAAGCACTTACTGATGACTATCAGACTACAGCCTTCAGTAGGGATTATACCTTAGCATAAAGAAAACAAAAATCCTCTCAACTGGACCAATAAGCAACATCATGATAAATGGAGAAAAGATTGAAGTTGTCAAGAATTTCATTTTACTTGGATTCACAATCAACACCCATGGAATCAGCAGTCAAGAAATCAAACAACACACTGCATTGGGCAAATCGGCTGCAAAAGATCTCTTTCAAGTGTTAAAAAGCAAAGACGTCACTTTGAAGACTAAGGTGTGCCTGACCCAAGCCATGGTATTTTCAACTGCCTCATATGCATGTGAAAGCTGGACAATGAATAAGGAAGACTGAAGAAGAATTGGTGCCTTTGAATTATGGAGCTGGCAAAGAATATTGAATATACCATGGACTGCCAGAAGAATGAACAAATTTGTCTTGGAAGAAGTACAGCCAGAGTGTTCCTCGGAAGTGAGGATGGTGAGACTTTGTCTCATGTACTTTGGACATGTTATCAGGAGGAACCAGTCCCTGGGGAAGGACATCATGCTTGGTAAGGTAGAGGGTCAGCAAAAAAGAGGAAGACAAACTGGGATGAACTGACACAGTGGCTACAACAATGGGCTCCAACATAGCAATGATTTTGTGGATGTTGCAGGACCAAGCAGTGTATTGTTCTGTTGTACATGGGGTCACTATGATTTGGAACTGACTCAATGGCATATAACAACAACAACAATAGGAAGCAAACTTAAAAATATTCTCTTAGCATAAGATTTTCAGATCCAATAGCGATGACCAATGAGAGACATTTCTTTGAACCATATACAGAAGACTTATCAAACAAATACTTGAAATTGGTTGGAGGCAGTAAGAATGGATGAAGAATAATGTTGGCAATGCTGTGTTCCAGAGAATGCTGAAGAAAGGTTGAAACCTTTTGCTAGTCCTTCATAAATGAAATAGCTGGTGTGTCTTTCCTTCCCTGTCGGACTTGGCATCAGCAATGTGTTTCAAGTACTTTATTATTAAGCATTAAGCAGAGCAGTGATAGCGATATCATTCTGAAAATAAAAATTCTAATTTTTTATCTCTTTGGTAATTATTTAGCAACAATAACTGTATGCTTTTTTAAAATGTTATTTGTGAAAGAAAATGTGTCCATAATAAAGGGATTTAAAGGAACTAAAAAAATTATATCATTTGCCTATGAAGTGAGCTGGACTAAATAACTTGATGAAATTGAAATTTCACTAAATTTTGAAATTAATGTTTTCCCTTCCCAAAGGATAAAATTGTACTTTATGTAAGGTTCCCTCTGTTCCAAAAATACAAATGATGTTTTTTTCTTTTATTGGATTTTGGGAAAGAGTATAAGTGATATTCTAAAATCTGAGAAAAAACAAAATAACTCAAAGAGTAGCCAGAATAGGCACACAATTTAAGGTTGCTAAACAGTATTGCATGTGTTAAGAATCTAAACATCATTGGATATATCTTTTGAAACTCTGTGGTTGTTTTGAATTCAATATTTAATTTTACACCTGAATTCCAGAACAATAATACACCAAACAGAAGTTCTGAATTTTAAATAAACCATGATCCAAATATCCAGTTGCCCTGAAGTCCTGAGGCCTTTTGGGGTCACTCTGTGCCATGATTCATTTAAAAAAAAAAAAAAAAAAAAGGCTCAAATTCTCATTTGGCCTAATTAAAAAAAAAAAAATGGAATATCTCCACCTAAATCCAATCAAATGGTTCTTAAATTTTTTCTGTTATGGTGTACATTCCGATCAATTCTGACTCATAGCAACAAAGTAGAGCTTCCCTCACAGGGTTTCCTAGGCCGTAAATCTTTATGTGAGCAGATTGCCAGGTGTTTTCTCCCATGAGTGAATGACTTCCCGACCTTTTGGTTAGTAGCTGAGCTCTTAACCATTTTGCCACCAACCAAAAAAAAAAAAAAAACCAAACCTGTTGCTGTTGAGTCGATTCCAACTCATAGCAACCCTATAGGACAGAGTAGAACTGCCCCATAGAGTTTCCAAGGAGATCCTGGTGGATTTGAACTGCTGACCTTTTATTTAGCAACCGTAGCACTTAACCACTACGGCACCAGGGTTTCCATTTTGCCACCAGGGCTTTTTAAATTTCTTCTAGTCATTTCTTATTCTAGTCATCTCTTATGCTAGTCATCTCTTATTCTCATTCCTTGCTTTGCCTAGTCATCTCTTATTCTCATTCCTTGTTTTTCCTGAAACAGTTTTAGCAGACCTTTCTTTTCTCCAGGCTATGTAGATAAATCATAAAATATTCTCTTTCTTATTTTTTCCAAATTGCCATTCACACCAGGACATTTTGTGTAGAATTTTACTAAACAATCAGTAGAGGCTGAGGCCAATAGTGAAGCGGAAGAGTTATTTGGCCTACACAGGTCACAGCACAGCACAAATGTCTGTCGTACTTACATTAAAAAGTGAACATTTCTGTTCAAAATGTTTGAGGCATGACCACAGCTGAGAACATCTGACAGCTGACTCTATCTTGGATTCCATATCCCTGCCATCTTGCTGAACATTTTTCCTTACCACTACTCTTCATGTCTTCTACCCTTTCCTCTTCAGGTCTCCTGGCAATATCATGTACCTCTTTATGAGCAGCCTTAGGAAACTACCCAAATTATTCTAAGTTTATTCTTCAGAGAAATTTCATTTTCTTTTATCAGTCATACTACACCTCAGCCTGCCAGATGTGTGAAGTCTCTCTTTGCCTAGCTAAATATGGATCATCAAGAAGTTATGCTCAGGAAAAGACTGTTGTGTTCCTTCTCTGAAGAATTCTGCCACCAGTCCTTAAACTAACAATTTATGTCTCACTGCTACACTTGACAAACACCGTTCAGATGGTTTTTATGAGATAAAATTTGGTTCAGATAAAAGATGAACCAAGAATGCCCCTGTAAAATAAGCACTATGTTCTAAAAGTAAACTATTTGTTTACAGAATGTAGAGTCAATCTGTTTTTCTCAGGTCACATCACCACCAAGGCATACGCCACCCAAAAAAAGCTTATATTTGTAAATGACCCAAAGATCCATTTATGCCATCCTCTAGCTCTGCTTCTCTTCCCCTAAATAGTGGTTAGACATAGAAGAGCCATTCAGTGCTTTTTGGTTTGAAATTTCATTGGCAATTTTTGTTCCTTGCCTTGGCTAAAAATTTAGCTCTTGTTTATTTTGTCCTATTTATCACGCCTGTATTTATAACAAGTTCCAGACCTTGGATCTGGCAGGAGTTTCTAAAGCAACATTCAGGAGTGATATTACTATGAGGCACTCTTAGATTTACTGTCTATGGAGTGTGTGGTTTGTCTTTTAATCTAGGTGTGTACTCTGAGTAATTCTGTGCCACTGTAAACCCCTTAGCAGGAGCAATTATAGAATTTAAAGTTGGAAAAATGTATGTGTAGGTATGTATTTCTATACATATAAATGGGTGTATATTCATTAGTCTTAGTGATATATCACTAAGAAAAAAAAATCACTAAACAAGTATAATTCTTGTTTTAGTGCTGAATAAGCACAGAACTAACTGAAGGAAGAAAAAAAGGTACAGCTTTTTTCAGTACAAGATAGCCCCAAAGGAAATTGCAAAGTTTTCATAAAAATGTTGATTTTTCTCTACTTATTTTGTTATTTTCTATTGGTGTGTTAAGCAATTTAGTATTCCTCATAATTAAATTTACCACCAGCTAATTATACTAAAAATTTTGGTGTAGCTCCATTTGAACAATTACAATGTGTTTTCCAGAATAACAACTTCGCAGTCACTATTTGTATAAACTAAATTTTTTTAATAAAATGTTGCTTTTAAACCAAATCAAGTTGACTTATATACTTTGCAATACACTGAGGAGAACTAACTGATCACAGGTAGAGTCTGGCCACCCAGTTCAGGTTCTCGCTAGACCTGGCTGTTACAACACAGGCAAATTCATTTCATCTGTCTGACCTCAAACTAAATCATCTATAAATTGAAGAAGTTGGATTAAATAATCACTCCATATTCTCATTTAGTTTATCAAAGGATTATGTTTAAAGTGAGTTAGGCTATTTTTCTACTTTCTAACACAACCACCATTTTTTTCATTTTGCCTTTTCTTCTGCCTCTTCTACTTGTTTGCCTTTTACTCGTCTGCCAGTATAGGCATACAGTACCTTCTTTCAATGATATAGCTACCTAAAGCCACTACGTTACAAGAGCCCTTTCTGAGATCTTGTCTCTATTTCTCCAATTCATCTTTTATTCACATTAGCTAAATGAAATGATGAACTAATTCACAAAGGTATAGATGTTTACATAGTACTCTGCCTAGGCTGTTTGCAATTTAAAACCAATCTAAAAAATCTTTATAATCTTCTAAGATCAGACACATTTTGTCAAATGATGGCAAAGTCCCACGTCCTCTTCAGATTTTTTTTTTTTTCCTCTGATGATGGAATTTTAATCTCACTCAATAAGGAAACACAATTCCTTCCATTCAAACAAGTGATATAAAACTATCATTCAGATTTAAAATGTAGCTGATTATTTTTATACTAATTGAATAATCAAAACTCCATTTATTTGTAAATAAACATTTTTCATAGAAACTCTGTCCTAATAAAATATTAGAAAATTTAGTTTCAAAAGCAAATAACATTATGCAGCATGTTCAAATATTTGGCAAGAAGTATAGTTAAGTAATTAGTTGTAATTATATGTGTCACTCCTTAAATTTAAATGATAGCAATTCTTTTTTATGTTGTATTTGCAGCTATCTTACGTACCTATGCTTAAGGTGATTATACAATAAAATATTTATTGCCCTTGTTCCCTTTTGCTTTATTCTCAATTTCAAGAGTTTCAAAATACTTCCAAGTATTGCTATTACTAGAAACCTTGGTTGAGGGGGCCCGATTTGACAAGCCCATTCAAAAATTTTGTTCTTATAGTGCCCAAAAGCCTACACATAAATGACATGCCTTAGCAAAATGTTGACATAAAAAGATTTTTGTGTATCTTGGGGTGCTGCTCATTACAGTATCATGTAAGTATGAATAAAGAAGCTTGGGCACATAAAAACATACAGTAGATTCAATTATTAACTTTTTGCCATAATACCTATCGTTAGTCATTGACTGAAATTAAAATCCAAAGTCTGGTACAGCACATGTTGGGGTATTACTCATAATCTGTTGAGTAACTGTCTGATGCACTGATTTTACAAATTGCTTTTAGCAGATTTTATTTTCTAAATAAAACCCTACAAAGAACAACAAGGATGAATAAAATAAAACAGAAAAAAGAGAGCAGCTCTTTCTGAAGAATAGAATCCCCACTGATCTAGCTTCCCCATCATCCTTTGCAGTTGTCTCTGAAGTATATTCAGGGCCAACTACATCTCCAAGGAATAATAAAAAAAAAAAAAACAGTTCCCAAAATCACTTATCAGTTCAAGTAATGTCAGAGTGGTCTGTATCTAACTAACCCTTCTGCAAATAACAATTAGGTATTCTGGAGAAGATATATTACAAAAAAAAGAAGAGGAAACAAAAAAAAAAGCTATTGAAAGCACTGGGGACTAACTCCAATCAGGCAGAAACTGGAGGGGAATTGACTCTTGAGACAGGAAGCTGTACTAGGTGAGTTCTATTTTCATATGGCTTTTCCTCTGAGTACTCCCTAGTTCACACAGTGCAAGGCAATATTTAGAATTCACACAGAGCTGCAGTGTTATTAGATTGAGATGACAGAGGAGTGTTTGTGGTTGCCAGAACGGCTAGGAACTGAGGAAATAAATTCAGGAAAGGAGGAGATCAAAAAGAAGCCTGTAAATTTTCATATAAGGTGCCCTCAAATCTTTTGCTGACCCTTTAACTGTGCATAAGCATAAAATACTACAAGTATCTCAGTAGAAAGCAATAATTGGAAGGCAGAAAAAGTTGAGTGGAACTTTAATTGCTCATCACCACAGGGGAGTCAGGATTTGGAATTTTAATCTTACTAAGTTAGACGGGATTTCACTGAAATGAAAAAGAGCCCAGAGCTAAGAATTATCCTTTAGACTAAGGATAAAACCGTAACAGATTTTCTGTAACAAAGTATAAAACCAAGCCTCCACATATTTAACTGCCTACCAAAAATAAATGATTACTTTTTGGAGAAATAAAACAGAATACAATGCCTGTGCAATGTATTATTCATAGTTTCCATTACAGTAAAAAATTTATTAGCTGTACCATGAAACAGGAAAATGTGACCCATAATTAAGAAAAAAGACCTTCACTAGAACCACATCATGAGATCACTCAGATGTTTAGGAGACTTGGATTTTTTTTTATGATAATTACGGTCAGTGAGTGACTTAAAGGAAAAGACTATTATAATAAGTGAACCAAAGAGGAATCTTGGTAAAGAGAAATTATTGAAAAAGAATAAATATGGATATTCTAGAACCAAAAGTTATAATACCTAAAATAAACAATGCAAAACAAAATGAGACCAAAAGGGCACACCAGCCCAGAGGCAAGGATGAGAAGGCAGGATGGGACAAGAAAGCTGGTAATGGGGGATCCACGATTGAGAAGGGGGAGTGTTGACATGTCGTGAGGCTGGCAACAAAATGTCACAAAGCAATATATGTATCGTTTAATGAGAAACTAGTTTGCTCTGTAAACTTTCATCTAAAGTATAATAAAATTGAATTAAATTAAAAACGTACTCCATGATCTTAATATTAAATTGGAGATAGGAGAAGAAAGACTAGTAAACAGGGGAAAAATCAATAGCAATTATCCAGTAGGAAGAATAGAGTGGAGGAAAAAAAAAAAAAAACACATTTGAAAAATAAATAGAGTAACAGTGATCTGTGGGACAATATCAATTTGCCTAATGTATGTGTACTTGAAGTCCCAAAGAAGAAAAGACAGAAAATGAGGAAGAAAAATACTTCAAAATATAATGGTTGGAACTTTTCCAAAGTTAACGAAAAACACTAATTTAAAGATCCAAGAAGCTAAGCAAAACCCAACCCAGATAAATATAAAGAAAAGCAACATAGGCCCATCACAGCTAAACTTCTGAAAACCAAAATAAAGAGAAAATGTTGCAAGCTGCAGAAGTGGGGAGGGTGCAAGGGAAAGTCACATAATATAGGGGAAAAACAATAAGAATTATGGTTCATTTCTCATCAGAAGACAATGGAAGCACATTGTTAAAATACTGAGTGAAAAATAAATAAATAACGCTAACTCAGTTCTATATCCATTGAAAATATCCTTCAAAAATAAAGGAAAAATAAATATATCTTTAAATAAACAGAGGCTGAGACAACTTGTTGCCTGCAGACCTGAAATACAAGACATGCTAAAAGTTCTTTAGCCTGAAAAAAACAGAAACTACAAGAAGGCATGAAGAGCCCCAAAAATAAATTTCTGTGAGTAAATATCAAAGACTATGTTTTCTTTTCTTAAATCCTTTAAAAGACAACTAACTGTGTAATGCAAAAATGCTTTACATTGTGTTGTGGGTTTTATAACATGTATAGAAGTAATATGGATGTTAACAATAACACAAAATACACAAACAGACTGGTAAGTCGATTTATATTGCTGCAGATTTCTTAAATTTTACATGAAGTGGTATAATATTAACTCTAAGTAGACTGTGATAAGGATGTGTATCGTATTTTCTGGAAAGGTTGGCAGTTCAAATCTACCAGCTGCTCCTTGGAAACCCTGTGGGGCAGTTCTACTCTGTCCTGTAGGGTCCCTATGAGCCAGAATGGACTCAATGGCATCGGGTTTGGGTTTTTTTTGTGTTTGTTTGTTTAGAGTAACCACTTAAAATATAAAACTAAATGTTATAGCTAAAAAGCCATTTGAGTAGTTGGTTAATGTGAAAAAAAGAAACAAAAACAGATAGGTCAAGTAGAAAACAAATAGTAATAGCAACAGTATTCATCATAGCAAAAAGGAGGAAACAACTTAAGTGCCCATCAACAGATGTGTGGATGAACAAATTGTGGTACATAAACACAATGTAATACTAGGCAAGGACACAATATAGGGGAAGTCAGTACAACTTGCCTATGGCAAAGTTATAAAAGCTTCATAGAGACATCCAAACACCCTGAGAGACTGAGTCACTGGTGCTGAGGGCTGGGGTTCCGTGGTCATGGGAGTCATCTAGGTCAATTGGCATAACAAATTTCATAAATAAAATGTTCTACATCCAGCTTTTGTGAGTAGTGTCTAGGGTCTTAAAAGCTTGCAAGTGGCCATCTAAAATACATCTACTGGCCCCATCCTGTCCACAGCAAAGGAAAACAAAGACAACCAAAGATACAAGGGAAATATTAGTCCAAAGGTCTAATGGACCACAAGTATCACAGCCTCTACCAGCCTAACCCCAGAAGAACTAGATGGTATCTGGCTACCACCACCAATCACTCTGACAGGGATCACAATAAAGAGTACTGGACAGAGTGTAAGAAAAATGTAGAAGAAAATTCAAATTCACACACACACAAAAAGGACCAGGCTTACTGTTCTGACAGAGACTGGAAGAACCCCTGAGACTATGGTGCCCAGACACTCTTTAAATCAGAAATGAAGCCACTCCCAAAGTTCACCCTTGAGCCAAAGATTAGACAGGTCTATAAAACAAACAGTAACACATGTGAGGAAAAACCTTCTTAGTTTAACCATGTATATGAGGCCAAAAGGGAAACACCTGCCCAAAAATAATGGACAGGAAAAGTGGACAGATGGAGACGAGGTATTGAGGTGTGGAAGGGGAGAGTGTTGACACATTGCAAAGATTGAAACCAATGCCACAACACAATTTGTGTATAAATTCTTGAATGAGAAACTAATTCGCTCTGTAAAGTTTCACCTAAAGCACAACTAAAAAAAAAATTTTTTAAAGAAAATAAACAGTAAAATAAGGTAGGTCTAAACTCAAATATATCAACAGTAAATAAGTACGCTAAATAAAAATGGACTAATCATCCCGATTAATTGGTAGAGATTTATTTTTGAGCGGATAAAAAAGTAAGACACGAGATAAAAAAGGAAGATTCAAATACATGCTGTCCACAAAACAGGCACATTAAAGACACTGAGAGATTGTAACTGAAATGATAGAAAAAGACGGTACCATACAAATTCTAAATACAAGAATTCTAGTTTGGTTACACTAATATTAGACAAATTAGACTTCAAAACAAAATATTTGTGTAAAACCAAGATAAGAAGTGTCACTTCACAATAATTAAAAATGGTACATTCTTTACAAGGCGGATTCTTTACAAAGATAAAGTAAAATTTGACAAAGTTAAAGACAGAAATTGACAAATCCAAAACCATATTTGGAAATTTTAACACCCCCTCTCAGAGTAAACGATCGATCAACTAGACCAAAAAAAAAAAATCATAAAGATATAAACCAGTAGCCATCGAGTCAATTCCGACTCATAGCAGCACTCTAGGTCTGAGTGGAACTGCCCCATAAGATTTCCAAGGAGCAGCTGATGGATTCAAACTGCCAGTCTTTTCATTAGCAGCTGAGCTCTTTAATACTACCAATCACTTTGATATAATTGACATTTATAAAACATTATACACTGTCAGTGATAAGATAATATCCATATGCCTAAAAGGAAGACCAATTAATATGACTATTATTCAAATTTACACACCAATCACTAAGGCCAAAGATGAGGAAATTGAAGATTTTTATCAACTTCTGCAGTCTGAAATCGATCAAACATGCCATCAGGATGCATCGATAAATACAGGTGATTGATTGCAATTTGAAAGATGGAAACAAAGAAAAGGGATCAGTAGTTCGAAAAAATGGCCCTGGTATTAGAAAGTATGCAGGAGATTGCATGATAAAATTTTGCAAGACCAACAACTTAGTCACTGCAAATAACTTCTGTCAACAACATAAATGGCATCTATACATGTGGACCTCGCTGGATGGGATACACAGGAATCAAATCAACTATGTCTGTGGGAAAAAGTTCAGTATCGTCAGTCAGAAAAGGCCAGGAGCCAACCATGAAACAGAGCATCAGTTGCTCGTGTGCATATTCAAGTTGAAGCTGAAGAGAATTAGAACAGGTCCACAAAAGTATGACTTTGAGTAAGTAACACCTGAATTTAGAGACCACTTCAGGAACAGATTTGACACATTGAACACTAATGACCTAAGATCAGACAAGTTGTGGAATGACATCAAGGACGGCAAACATGAAGAAATCAAGAGGTCATTAAAAAGAGAGAAAAGGAATAAAAGAACAAAATGGATGCCAGAAGAGACTTTGACTTGCTCTTGAATGTTGAGTAGCTAAAACAAACGGATGAATTGACGAAGTGAAAGAGCTGAACAGAAGATTCCAAAGTGCTGCTTGAGAAGACAAAGTATTATAATGACATGTACAAAAAACTTGGAGTTAGAAAACCAAGAGGGAAGAACATGCTAGGCATTTCTTAAGCAGAAAGAACTGAAGAAAAAATTCAAGCTTAGAGTTGAAATAGTGAAGGATTCTATGGGCAAAATACTGAATAACGCAGGAAGCATCAAAAGAAGATGGAAGCAATATAGACAGTCACTATACCAAAAAGAATTGGTCGACGTTCAGCCATTTCAGGAGGTAGCATATGATCAAGAACCAATGGTACTGAAGGAAGAAGTCCAAGGTGCACTGAGGACATTGGTGAAAAACAAGGCTCCAGGAATTAACGAAATATCAATTCAGATGTTTCAACAAACAGATGCGGTGCTGAAGTACCCACTTGTCTATGCCAAGAAACTGGAAAGATAGCTACGTGGCCAACAGACTGGAAGAAATCCATATTTGTGCCTATTCCAAAAAAAAGTGATTCAATAAAATGCTGAGATTATTGAACAGTACCATTAATATCACATGAAAGTAAAATTTTGCTGACGATCATTCAAAAGTGGTTGCAGCAGTACATCAACAGGAAACTCAAAAATTCAAACCGGATTAAGAAGAAGTCGTGGAGCAAAGAATATCATTGCTGATGTCAGACTATATGCTCAGCCTTAAAATAAATCTCGGTAATTTCGAAGATTTAAATCTCAAAAAATTTGTTCTCTGTTCATAAAAAAACTAAATTAGAAATCAGTCATAATAGTATAAATACTAAATTATTTCTCAACTGATTTCTAAACTAATATATCTTCCACTATAAACATGAAAGACAACTTTTTTAATTTAATTCATTTAATTCCACTTTTAAAAACTGGATAAATATTGATTATTTGTATTATATCAGGAAATTCAAATGGTGGATTTTTTTCACTGATAATTTTTAATAATTTGAGTAAAATGTTTTCTTTAGATGAAGTAACAGATATTTGATATTCTAAAATATAGTTCCTATTCAGCCACAGGAGCCCTGGTGGTGCAGTGGGTAAGAGCTACAGCTGCTAACTAAAAAGATTGGCAATTTGAATCCACCAGCCACTCTTTGGAAACCTTATGGGGCAGCTCTACTCTGTCCTAGAGAGTCACTATAAGTCAAAATCGACTTGATGGCATCTGGTATTCAGCCACACAATTACACAGGTTGGGTTACCGAACAAAGTTATACATTTAGTTTAATTTTACTACTTACTATTGTAAGATCCTCAAAAACAAGGACCATTCCCCTCTGGATTCTTAGTACTTAGTACTGTGCCTTGAAGGTGTTCAATAAACCTTTTTCAGTGAACGCCTCTATTTCTAGTTGAGAAAATTATAAACATTTATCAAAAGGAAATGAAACAAAAAACACAGGAAGAAATCTAGAACTTACATAGCATAACGTGTAAAGTATAAAGAAGAATTATATTAGTCAGATAGAGATAGCCTTGAGTATATAATCTCTCACTAAGTGGAATGCGCTTTGGCCAGATTTTGCGGTCCATTTGAAGATACAGACCCTTATATTTTAGATGGTTTTGGGGAATGGTTTCTGATGAAAATGAGGCCATCTGCTTGATTTATCCTTATTTTAGGATTTGAATTTATACTACTAAGTTCGTTTTTCTTTCATTTTTTTTTTTAACAGTATCTGTGGGATTATATTTTCAGCGTTCACATTTTGTTTTTCTTTGTTATCTTAAGACTCGAAAACAATTTCTGTGTCCTGAATTATATGAGGACCAAAGATCTTAGAACAAATGTTTTGACAAAAATTATTTCTCTTTAATTTATAAACGGGGGAAAAAAATACCGTAAGCTCTTAGGAAAAACTTTAGGAGAGAGAATCTTTCTTTTATTCCGTATTCTTCCTTTGCCTTCTGTCCTCCACCAAAAATCTGCTTCAATCATCATTAGTCACTATTTAGCCCCAAACTGTTACTCTTAAATTATACAGCAGGAAAATTCTATTTAAAACCTTCATCTCTTACCACTTTGTCTTACCAACAGCAACTCTCTGTGCTTTTATCTATCCGCACCGCACTGTGATGCATGGAGAACAAAGAAAGAGTTATTACAGTGGAAACAGAAGCACAAAGAATAAAGTGATTTATCAAGAGGCAGGTATGTTATCAGCACCAATGTGAATACCGCCTAGATATGCTCTTTCTCACTCCCTGTATTCTCATGGTCTTCTGTGGAGAGTTTGAAAATTATATTAGAAATAAAAAAGTCTTTTAAAAGTGATAAATAAATTAATCTAATACAGACTACAGTATATATTTAATATGGTTTTATACTTTTGCCTAGCATAAAATGACTCTAACTGTCCAAACGAGTAAATACATTTAAGTTCAAGAAAATAAAGTTCACTGAAAATAAAAATAGATAGCATGATTTTAAATTAACTCAGATTTTTCTGACAACACCTGGTATCAATTTATTATTTAGTGAGAATAGCATTAAATGCAGTACAGAAATCTGGGTTGTGGGCCACTAAAATACTGTATGGCCTTACGGAATTAGTTTGAATACCCTGCACCCCAATTTCTTTATCTGTAAAATAAAATTTCAACATCACTTTTAAGCATAAAATTTTGAAACTTCAGCTGTAGGTGACAGCTAAATCTTTGGGATTGGGAATATGTGCTTTATTCTCAGTCTTGGTCTAGAGAGAGAAAACAGAATGATATTGTGTATTTCATATAAAAATAAATAAGCAGAACCCAACTGTATTTTTGTTGTTGTTTCTGTTGTTTTGTTTGGACATACTTGCCCCAAAAGCAAAATAAACTTTTACTTTTCTGGACCCATCTAAATAGAAACTTCAAATTATTATGAATAAGGTGAAATTGTGTAACTGCTGATAATTTCTGTTAATTACAGAGAATCTTTAAAAAAATTTAAGTGGGGTGTCTTAGCTATCTAGTGCTGCTATAATAGAAATAGCACAAGTAGATGGCTTCAACGAACAGAGGTGTATTCTCTCACAGTCTAGTAGGCTGGAAGTCCAAATCCAGGGCCTCAGTTTCAGAGGAAGGCTTTCTGTCTATGCTGGCTGTGGAAGGAGGTCCTTGTCATCAATCTTCCCCTGGTATAGAAGCGTCTCAGCACAGGGACCCAGAGTCCAAAGGACATGCTCTTCTCCTGGTTCTCATTTCTTGGTGGTATGAGGTTCCCCTGTCTGTTTGCTTCTCTCTTTTATATTTCAAAAGAGATTAGCTTAAATTGTAGATTAATCTGGTAGATTGAGTCTACATAACTGTCACTAATCCCATCTCATTAACATCATAGACTTAGGATTTACAACACATAGGATCACATCAGATGACAAAATGGTGGACAATCACACAATACTGGAAATCATGACTTAGCCAAATTGACAGGTATTTTGGGGGGACACAATTCAATCCATGACATTGGGAATTTCAGTTAGGGATCTTTCTATAATATTTGCTGAATATTTGTCCTTCTCTAGCTAGGAAGATGTACATCCTCTATCAAGTATCTATGTTTTGGAGGAGAACAAAATGATTTGCAAAGGTTAATATATGGCTATGGCAATACAGAACTATGACAGATCTTACTGCACAGACCAAGGACTCAATGTGGGAGTTGTGCCAACTATCAATTATGCCTATGCCAATTATATATTCAGGAACTGGGGATAGGACTGTCAGGTAAGCCCTATCATCCCCATTGTCATCATTGAAACTGGTTCTGTAATATCTTCTTTTATTGGTAACCCTGGGTTACAGAGCCACCACTGAATTCATTCTTCTGGTGCATAGTGCATTCTATCGTCTTTCCCATGGTGAGTTTTCTCTATTCCAACATGACTGCTTCTCTGAGCCTCACAGGGTTTGTCAACCTCAGCATAGCTGACATTTGCGAACAGGTAATACTTTTTTGTGAGGAGGTGAGCTGTGCATTTTGGGATATTTAGCAGCATCCCTGGCCTCTACTCAGGAAATAACACTAGCTATGACAACCAAAAAAATGTTTCCAACCATTACCAATGTCTCAGGAGTGATAGGTGCACAAAACCATCCCCAGTTAAGAATTACTGTGCTATGGCAATTCTGGGATTGCAACCTGTCTTAGTGTAGGTCGTGGTTTTATTCATAATTCTACAGACTTCTAGTAGCAAGTTGCACTAGACCAACAAATGCTTGATGTCTTAAGCTGAGTTCTCTAGAGAAGCAAAACCAGTGCAACATGTAAATATATAGAGAGAAAGATTTATATAAAGGAAATGGCTCATGCAGTTGTAGAGGCTGGAAAGTCCCAAGTTCATGGGTCAGGCTGGAGGTTTCTCCTGGTTCACATAGCCACAGGTGCTAGTGAATTCAAGATCAGGAGGTCAGATAAGAGGCCTCTGGCTTACAGGCTGTGGAAGCCAATGAATACCAAGATCGACAGGTAAGACGGCAGGTAATCTGCAAGCTCAAATCTCAAGAACCCGAGGTCAGATGAAGAGGAACCAGCTGCAGGATCCAGAACAAGCAAAAGCCAGTGATCCTTGCCAAAACCCTGCCTATATTGGATGCAAGCCACATCCGTAAGGAAACTCCCTTTCATTTGATTGGCTGCTCACAACAGATCTTATCATGGAGGTGATCACATTATAGAAGTGATTACACCATTAGAAACCTGCCAAACTACATCATAATTGCCCAACCACTAAGGATCACAGCCCAGGCAAATTGACAAACTTTAACCATCACACTTGTGGAATGTGTGTGGAAACGAATCCTGAAGGAGGTAGAATGAGTACAGAAGATCCAAATTTTAGATGGGACTAGGTTTATAGAAGATCCCTGGTGGTGTAGTGGTTAAGAGCTCAGCTGCTATTCAAAAGGTCAGCAGTTCAAATCCACCAGCCACTCCTTGGAAATCCTATGGGACAGTTCTGCTCTGTCCTATAAGTTGCTATGAGTTGGGATCAGCTCGATGGCACCTAACAACAAATTTATCTATATGTGTGCCCTTAACAGAGATATGAATTCAGTGTGCTAGAAAATGGGATTAGAAGTGATTTAAATTGCTTGCTTATTATATTGATGAAAACAGAACCCCAGAAGCCCACTCCAATTGAAATAAATGCACAAACACTACAGAGGCTTACAGCAAGAGAAGGCTCTCCAGGTAATCCAGTCTGAGACAGGTAGCTTTGTTCCTGAATGCTTAAAAAAAAAAAAAAAAGAACCAGTATATCCAAATGAGTTTATTGTATTCATGACAATTTGGGATCATCCTAATGGACAAAGCTTTGGGCAGTGCACTTGATCATCCATTTGTGTGAGAAGATAAGTGGTTTGAGATTAGAATGTAGATGAAATCATGGGCTGGGACAAATGGCTTGCCTGGCTGACCAGGGATGTAGAGAGAGAAAGATTTGTAATATCAAATACAAGGATTCTTGGGGTAGAAGCATGTGAAAGGACATGTAGAAGTGTCATGAAGTATGCAGAGACCAACAGTGAGTCCCTGATATAGCACCATCTCTTAAAGTTTCCAACCAGCTAGTGAGTGGCAGGCTGACTACACTGGACCTCTTCTACGCTGAAAGGGTCATCTGACAACTCATTCTGACAAGAGTAGAAACATACTCTGAGTATGTTTTTGTCTTTCCTACAAGGCCTCAGCAAGTACCACTACTATGCTTACAGACTTAGGAGTGTATTATTCACTTGGATGAGACTTCACATGAATATCACATCAGAGTAGGAGACATATTTTAGAGTGAAGAAGATGCCAGAGTGGGCCCTTGAGTAAGGACCATAAAACATACCATACCACCTAGAAGCTGCTAGCCTGACAGAACTATGCAACACCCCGTTAAAAGCATAGCTGAAGTGATGAATTGAAAATGAGACATTATGAGGAGAGGGCACTACTCTTTAGAATTCAATAAAGAAATATATACTTTAAGTTTACAGATCTTATGTGGCACTCTATCCCTAGTATAAAAAATAGATAGGTTTGGGACTTAAACAATGGAAGCAGGAGTAGCCCCACTTGACAGCACTCCCAGTGACTCACTTGGGAATTTGTGCTACTTGTTCTTGCAATTCTTGTTTCTGCAGGTTTAGTGTTCTTTGTTCCCAAGTGGAAGACACTTCCACCCAAGGATACAGCAAAAATTCCATTGAATTAAAACCTAAGACTGTTACCTGGGAAGTTTGGGATCATTGTGCCCCAGAAGCAGGGTTAATTAACCCCAATCATCAGGAAGAGATAGGCCTGCTTCTTCACAATGGAGCAGAAAATATGTTTGTCACACAGGTGATCCACATGGGTGCTTTTGGCACTCCCTGGCCCAATTTTAATGGTAAATAGAAAAGTGCAGCAGCCATAGACTGGCAGAGGCATGGTGGCCAGGACATAAGAAGCCTGGTGATGAGTAACTTGATCATGCTACCAGGTGAGCTGTTGAAGACAAGAAAGTTACTAATTGATGACGAGTTTAATCTAGAAGAATTAACAGGGGAAAGATATGATGATTATCAGCTGCGGCCCCATGAATTGCACTGATAGACATGGTAGTTGTTCCCAGTAATCACCCTCTTCTAAATTTCTCTCAGGAAGAGAGGTCCACTGGATCCAAGCTGCGCAAGAGTGGACAAAGATGGGCTTATTTCCACCATCTACTTAGTGTTCTGTTGGCACCCCCTTTAAGGATTGCTTCAGTTCACCCCCACCCAAGCTCATGCCCCTTCCTGGGGCAACCATATCCAAAGACAGATCAATGAGGGGTACAAAGGACCAACCATCCCAGCTCTACTTGGCTCAAATCCAAAGGACCACTGTAGCTCCATATTTATTCACTGAATAAAGTTCCAAAAAAAAAAAAAGCTTGAATTAACTTGAATCCAACCCAAACCCATTGTCACTGAGTCAATTCCAACTCATAGTGACCCTATAAGACTGATTAGAACTGCCTGATATGGTTTCCAAGGAGCAGCTGATGGATTTGAATAGAGACATGCAAATATCAAAATTAATGATGGAACACAAACATATGTTGCCTTTCAACTCCAAATCCACTTCTCATTACCTACACTCCAAAAATGAAACTGAGTTCTTTAAATATATGTACACCCACTCCTCAATTAACGACATGCTTTGTTCCAAGGACCAGGTCATTATGCACAAATTGGCATTATGTGAAAATGGAGGATGACCACATCAAATCACAGAATGGAAAGTGACTACATCATTACATAACTGCCAAATTACAGTTGTCTCTCGGTATCCATGGGGGATTGGTTCAAGGACTCCCACAGATATCAAAATCCACAGATGCTCAAGTCCCTTATATAAAATGGCATAGTATTTGCATATAACCTACACACATCCTCCTGTATACTTTAAATCATCTCTAAAAGAAAAAAATAATAATTACTTATATTACCTAATGCTATGTAAATAGTTGTTATACTGTATTGTTTTGGGAATAATGACAGGGCATGAGGTAAAAAATGCTTAAACAAGTGCTGGAAAGAGACTGAGGATCTGGAGAATGATGGGGGGCTACAGCAGGGTATGCCCACACATCATTTCATTCACGTGGATTCAGTATAGTACTCAGCATGTGGCAAATTCAAGTTCTGCTTTTTTGAAACTTTCCTTTTTTTTAATATTTCCAGTCCACAGTTGGGTTAACCCAGGGATGTGGAATCTGCAAATATGATGGGCTGACTGTATATCATTACATAACTGCCAAATTACATCATTACATAACTGCCAAAATGAGAATCATGGCCCAGCCAAGTTGACACATAACCTTAACTGTCACAGCCAGAGTTACTCTGGCCTTGCACCTTAGCAGTCTTTAACTGCCAGATGTACATACATTGTTAATGTGCAAAATAGTCAGATAGTAGATTTTTTACTATTGTCGTAAATGTGAAATGTCAGATGAGATAGTAAGTGAGGAGTTCCAAAAAACCAAACCCCTTGCCATTGAGTCAATTCTGACCCATAATGACCCTATAGGATAGAGTAGAACTGCCCCATAGAATTTGAACTGGTAGATATGAACTGCCAACCTTGTGATTAGCAACCAAGCTTATAATCACTGTGCCACATGAGCTCCAAGTAAGGAGTAGTTGTGTATATATACATGTATACATATATTTTTTCTTGCCAGCTGGCATAATGTTAGGCTTTATCAGTAGGGGGATCTGGAGAGACAGTTCAGACAAAAGATGTGCTGTCTTGGTAGGCTCCTACAGTGTGCAGCTTCCCTGGTGCCTGGTTATTCCAGACCAAGCAGCTTCCAGTGTCTGATCCATGCAGTGTGTGCAGCTTCCTTAGTGACCTGCTCCTGCAGTGTGCACGGCTTCATAAGCACCAGGCTTCTAGAGCACAGACAGCTTCTCCATCTACAAACTCCGCCAGTGTACTGTAGTCAACAGCATTCAGGGGCTGGCAGCTTCCCCAGAACACTTCCGTTTCATAGTCGACTACCTCTGTTGAGATATCTCCCCATGACCAGCTTTCCCAAGCAATTGAGAGGGTGATTTTCTGGTAAGATCTGAAGGGCAGATTTCCCACAGTTCCACTGGTAGGGCACCACAGCAAATCCTCTCTCAGTGAGTCAAGCCTATTTTCTCTACAATAAGGCCTGGGGAAAAGGGCAGTCTTCGGTGAGTACTTTAGCTCAGCCCTAGAGGTACTGACTGTTCCTTCTATGTTCCACTGCTGTATTCGAGTTCTTTTTGCTTCATAAAGGCAATCCCTTGTTACTCCAATTCCCTGCTACAGTGACAGTTTTTTATATTAAAATTTTACCATTCAGATTACTGTGTAGTTTTATCTTCTGACTGGACTCAGATGGATTCAGTGTAAAAAGATGTGTGATTATGAAGAAATGGACGAGTTCAGCCTGCTGGCACATCCAGGAGGAATTAGACTTTCATGAGCCTCAACACTGGTATTACTTGTTCAGTCAATAGTTGGGAACCACAGCCCTTCCTGTAAAACTCAGCATACTAATTTGCCTTGTAGTAGTGATTTAACTAATTTCCACAAGAGTAATAGTAATACTGTCTGTGAATAAAGAATCAAATTATCATTCCATCTTTATCTATATAACTATTACTAAAAAAAAAAATAACTATTACTACATAACTTCATTAAAAATTATTCTGGACCAAGAAAAATTTCAAAATCTATGTGTACTTAGAGAAAATCAAACTTCAAAAAATAAGAGTTGATAGGGTCCTCGTGAGCTGCATGAGGCTGTTAGATACTTGAATGACTGTCAGAATGCTCCCAGTGGTACATCACTGGGTCGTAGATACATGATAGATAACTAGTACATTTTACTACAGATTCTCACCACAGAAAAGATCTAACGCTTCGCATCACCTGTATACATGTTTTAGTTACCCTTAGACTTTGATGATCTTCTATTTCACGGTGTAACAGAAAATTTGACCTCCAAACCATTCAACCTATTAGATCGTGTTGTATTCCAGGTACCCCAGGGGATAATCTTTGCTCAAGTTACGCCAATAAAGCCTAAATTAAAATAGGAATATAGGCTTTCTATATTATACTGTAGTTATGAAGTCATGTCTGATTTCCTTCTATTAATGTTCTTCCGCCAGGTGAACACTGGGGAAACCCAGGGTCTGTAAGCAATTTCTGGAGGAAAAGTAATCAGTTCTTAAATTTCTTCTATCTCCTTTTTCTGAGAGATTCACTATTAATATCTGTTTAAAATTATGGTAACATTTTATAAAAAAAGTTAGAAGATAAAGATAAGTAATCAAATTCCATGAGTTTCATAAATTTTCTACATTATTTCTATTGACACTGTTTCCCCATAGCTAAAAGCAATAAAGCCCCTTACATAAAAAAGGAAAATAAAGGAATTTATGTAAGTCAGCTAAGTTAGAATCTGGAAAAACAGGTGCCAGATGACCTCAAGATTGTTTCACCATGTGTGAAACGCTAAACTGTTAAAATACTTTGTTCATCAACACAAGGTTTTTCCCCTCTGTCACTACCCCCATAAGCGTAAGATTTCTTTGTCATAAACTCAGAAGCATTCCATGTTGGCCCTTATGAGTGATAAAAACCTACTATAAACGGAAAATCTAACAGATGCCTATGGGGAAATCAGTAGGCTTTGAAAAGTAAGATCTCTAAATCTCATTCTAAATTTGCTTCTCACTTACTACATTACTGAATTTCAATTTCCTATGTTGTAAAACAAGAAATCCTACAAGGTCTATTATAAGAACATGAAAAGAACACCTTTAAATTATTTTTTTCATGATGTAGAAAGAATCCATACTTACTATTGTAAATGTTTTTTTCTGATCATTCCAAACATGTGTGATAACCCTTTCAACATTACCTATAGTACTATAATATTTTAAAGTGTTTGTTACAGTCATATACATTCAACTAAGCCCTAAACATAAAACAAATGAAATATTCCAGATCATAGTTTCTCATTGTCTTTGTCCAACCTTTAATTCATCTTATTTGTTGAGCATTTATAGCAACTTCATTTCTCGGTATATATTAAATCACAACATCAAGTAAGCATTAGGTCTATGCTATCGTGTTATGGATAGTTCATAGTTATTACAATCTGATCCTTATCATGAACTTTATCCTCATCTACAAGGACCACCCACTGAGCTAATTAAGTAATTCAATTTTCCAGCTCATTCCTTTTTCATGACTTAACGTCTTAGTTTACTATCTGAACCCTGGGAATACAGAGCAAGGGCAGAAATCCCTTAAGGTGTTTATAAAGAAGAAAAGATAATAACAGAAAAAACAAAAAAGCAAAGTGTTCAGAGGTTTTATGAGGGGAGCAGTGAATTCCTATCACTTGATTCATTTTGAGTTGGACTGGGAAAAACACTTGAGGAGGAGGATAGGAAGCACCTTTGGCATGGTCTCAAGGGAAGAGAAAAAATGTCCTAAGTAGTCTTTTCCATTTCTTATTGATGTGATTAAACAATTTGATCTTTGGCCTTTTCACTGACTTTGCTGAAGAAGCAACCAATTGGTAGTAATTAGGACATTGGCTTTACCACGTGGACACCTGCCCTAGGAGCTAAGCTGAGAACTGATTAATTTCAAAGCTGTCAACAGCTGTCAGGTGGAAACAATTTCAAATGATTTCTAACCTAAACTGGAAGCAAACCAGTAGCATAGGGATAAAACCAAACCCATTGATATAGAGTTGATTCTAACTCATAGCGACCCTATAGCATAGGGATAAGATTGCTTAATAAACCATGGAGACACCAAATTCTTATTATGTAAACATTTTGGAAACGTTTTCTTCAATTTCAGTGTTTTATTTAAAAACAGTTGGTCATCCTTAGACATTAATTTATGGGTTATTTATAAAAGGACTTTGGTTTGCCATTTTACCAAGCGTATTATACAGTCTCCAAATGTCAGCACAAACAATATGCCTTTTAAATAAAATTTAAGTGCTTTATATAAACAGAATTAAAAAACCAAAACACCAAACCCATTGCTGTCAAGCCTATTAATTACATAGCATTTAGTGCATATCTTTAAGAATTCCCAAATGTTTACTTTTGTGGTGAATTCTTAGAACTTACCAATCCTGTATTCATCTGTTGCCAAGTTCCACTGTCTTTATCCGCATGTATAAATCCACCAGTTTAAAGCCCTTCTTTGGCTTTTCTGTGCTCTTAGAGTAAAATGAGGTGTCATTACAGGGATCAGCAGTAGGCTTGCTCCAGCCTCCATTTCTTTCCAGCACATTCCCCTTCACTTTCTCCTCTTCAACCACTGGGTTCTTTCAGGGCCAACCATGTTCCCTTCTATTGCAAGGTCATTACTCATGCAGTTTCCTCTGCTAGAACACTTCTCCCTCCCTTCTTTAACTAGTTAACATTTGCTCATTCTTCAGAGCTCAGTGCTAGCTTACTCTTCAGGGAAACTTACTGAGATGAGATCCCTTACTAGGTCAATGCTCTATTGTAAGCTGTTACAGTATTTTTTTTTTTTTAATCCCATCATACTCATTTGACTGATTACAAATTATTGTCTTTCCTCCTTATTAGAATCTAAGCTCTGGGTGAGCAGGGAACTGTATCTTTTTTATTCACTCTTACATCCTTAGCACCCAGATCATTGCGCAACACGTTTATTGAAAAAAATGAACAAATTAATTACTAACAGGAGTCATATAACACTGTTATAGAAATCATACAAGATGTGTGAGTCTATTGCATTTGTATCTGGCATATGCAAGGTCAGCATTTTAGAGAAATTTAACCCAATCTGAACAACTTCAATTGCTCTCATATCATTTGGCTAATTTCCTGTCACTTTTTTATTGTATACTGTCAGCTGCCTTTCCTACATAGTGAAATAAAAACCCAGTGCTGTCAAGTGAGGTGCCAAAAGTTTGCAAAAAAACTCACAGGAAAGCAAAATCAACAAAACAAAAAATTACTTCTCAGGTGAAATTTTTTTTTCAGAGCAGTAACTTCACAAATGCTCCAGTAGTTTCACCCACGATTCAACGCTTCGTGTGCATTTCTGAAGCTCTTGTCTAACTTCTATTATTTGAAAAGTCAACAACCATTTCCACCAAGATACCAGTATGAAATGGTTGATTAATATTCTAATCTATCAATTCCATTTACTTATTATGGGGTCCTCAACAAGGACCGTTAATACTCCAGGATTGTGTTAAACAGTTTAGATGCATGTTGGCTTATTACATTTTAAAGACAGTATGATATTTACTCTTCAGTTTCATGTTGGAAACTCCTGAGAACTGTCAGCAATGTGATTTCAAGCCATATGTTGCATTTTGTTACCATTTCCCACTGAAAAAGAAAATTTTAATTCTTTATACTTACATTTTATGCTTTGGATTTGTAGTAAACAACTTTTATTTCCCTTAGACTTACACAGCATCTTGTGTCTATTATTGTCTTCTCTGGAATTTTAACTTATAATTCAAATCACATTCTTACCAATTATTTCCTTGAAGTCATTTACATATGGTTGGAGGCAAAATAATAGGTTTTACAAAAATACTGTTATACCCAATGCGTCATTCCATCTGTAACCATTAAAAAAAAGTCCTTGATTTTTATAAGGCAGTTTGAGGTACATAGAGGAATTATTTAGACAGAAGTTCTTCTTTTCACATAGTTAAACTTTAATGTATTTTCAAAGTGCCATTTATTTTTCAACTTGATACTTTATGTATGTATGCATGTATATATTACATAACGTACACCTTATATAATATGTACATGCACATACATATATAATTTTACTCACATAAATATATAATTTTAAGGCATTAAAATTTCTGTTGTACTTTCTGATAAAACACTACTTGTTATTACTTATAGAAATATGATTATATAGGTAATAATAATTAAATTCTTCAGATGTAGAAACTTAGGCTATTTTCCATGAATTACACAATAGAAAAACAGTATTTTGATAACCAGTTTCCTAAAAAGTATTTATTGTACATATAGTACATCTAAAAAAAAAGGACTATAATAAATACTACCAATAAAATAAATAAATGGCTCTACCTTTGAGAATTATACAATCTAACAGAAGAGATGTCAGCCAATATTTGAAGTAAGGAGACTATAAATATTGAATATGTTATAAATATTTTAATTAAAATAAGGTTGAATCTAATGATAAGCAGAAAGTAAGATAAGTGGTCAGAATGGGATTGGTTTGAGTAGTTAAGGGGAATATGACGTGGATGGTTTGTCAGAGATCAGGCGAGAAGGAAGGAAGAGAGAAAGCTATGTTTTAGAGTAAAAGGTGAAGGTGATGGATGAAGAACTGCAAGCATGATTATACAAACAAGATCATTCAGTGTGTGGTGCAAGATGGCTAGAGTGCAGGCAGAATTCTGGCAATTGACTCAGAGGACCACTGGCTAGTTCACCTGTGCTGTGTCTGTGCGTATCCTATTCATTCTTATTGCATCCTCCTTCCCTATTCTCTTCCCCGTAATTCCTTGGCAAACTTTTTCTCCTTCAAATATCAAGGCAAGAATTAGCTCTTCTGTGAAACCCTCCCTGGCCATCTAGAAAACTCATTTTTTTTTCTGTATATTCAAATTACACGTTCTTCTCCCATTCTAGCAATTAATATATTATTCTCTATTTCTCAGCCCACCCTTAACTTGATATCTTCCCATTTCTATATGTTACTTCTCAGTAGTACCGATAACTATAAACCCTTAAATATTTGTCAAATAAATGAAATATTTATCAATTAAATGAATACTGCAAAAAGTATTAAAAGGAAACTCTGTATTTACTGAAATAAAACTATGTAACTAGTTCTCACTTTTCGCCATGTCTGGATTTCCTTACCCCCAAATCTGTCTGTCAACATAATATACATCTTTCAATGATAAAGTCAAATATCAATTTCTTCCTTAAAACTTCTGATTTCCTTATCTCAATGTGATATAAACCCAAACAAAACCCACCACCATCAAGTCAATTCCGACTCATAGCAACCCCATAGGACAGAGTAAAACTGCCCCATAGGATTTCCAAGGAGCAGCTGGTGGATTCAAACTATTGTACTTTTTGTTTCATTTTTCATCTCCAATTAAAATTTTAACTGTTAAATCACAGGAAGTATTCTTATACTCCTTTGTATTCCTTATAAGAGTTTAGTTTAAGAAGGGCATGCTATCAAAAAAAAAAAAAAAGAAATGCACTCAATAAGATTTGTTAGAATAAATTGTTTATTACAGTATTCTTAGAAAAGACAAATTTAAGAAGCATACTGATCCACAATGAATTTTTTTTAATTAACTTTTATTAAGCTTCAAGTGAACATTACAATTCCAATCAGTCTGTCACATGTAAGTTTACATGTATCTTACTCCCTTCCCCACTTGCTCTCCCCCTATTGAGTCAGCCCTTTCAGTCTCTCGTTTCGTGCCAATTTTGCCGTCTTCCCTCTCTCTCTATCTTCCCATCCCCCATCCAGTCAAGAGTTGCCAACACACTCTCCAGTGTCCACCTGATTTAATTAGCTCTCTCTTCATCAGCATCTCCCCCCCCCCCCCCCGTGACCAGTCTCTTTCATGTCTGATGAGTTGTCTTCGGGGATGGTTCCTGTCCTCTGCCAACAGAAGGTCAGGGGAGCATTGCCACCGGTATTCCTCTAGTTGCAGTCAGACCATTAGGTATGGTCTTTTTATGAGAATTTGGGGTCTGTATCCCACTGATCTCCTGCTCCCTCAGGAGTTCTCTGTTGTGCTCCCTGTCAGGGCAGTCATCGATTGTGACCGGGCACCAACTAGTTCTTCTGGTCTCAGGATGATGTAGGTCTCTGGTTCATGTGGCCCTTTCTGTCTCTTGGGTTCTTAGTTGTTGTGTGACCTTGGTGTTCTTCATTTTCCTTTGCTCCAGGTGGGTTGAGACCAATTGATGTATCTTAGATGGCCGCTTGTTAGCATTTAGGACCCCAGACGCCACATTTCAAAGTGGGATGCAGAATGTTTTCATAATAGAATTATTTTGCCAACTGACTTAGAAGTCCCCTCAAACCATGTTCCCCAGACCCCAGCCCCTGGTCCGCTGACCTTTGAAGCATTCATTTTATCCCAGAAACCTCTTTGCTTTTAGTCCAGTCCAATTGGGCTGACCTTCCTTGTATTGAGTGTTGTCTTTCCCCTCACCCAAAGCAGTTCTTATCTACTGATTGATCAATAAAAAACCCTCTCCCTCCCTCCCTTCCTCCCCCCCTCGTAACCACAAAAGTATTTGTTCGTCTCAGTTTTTTCTATTTCTCAAGATCTTATAATAGTGGTCTTATACAATATTTGTCCTTTTGCCTCTGACTCATTTCGCTCAGCATAATGCCTTCCAGATTCCTCCATGTTATGAAATGTTTCAGAGATTCGTCACTGTTCTTTACCGATGAATAGTATTCCATTGTGTGAATATACCACAATTTATTTACCCATTCATCCGTTGACAGACACCTTGGTTGCTTCCAACTTTTTGCTATTGTCAACAGAGCGGCAATAAACATGGGTGTGCATATATCTGTTTGTGTGAAGGCTCTTGTATCTCTAGGGTATATTCCGAGGAGTGGGATTTCTGGGTTGTATGGTAGTTCTATTTCTAACTGTTTAAGATAACGCCAGATGGATTTCCAAAGTGGTTGTACCATTTTACAATCCCACCAGCAGTGTATGAGAGTTCCAATCTCTCCGCAGCCTCTCCAACATTAATTATTTTGTGTTTTTTGGATTAATGCCAGTCTAGTTGGTGTGAGATGGAATCTCATCGTAGTTTTAATTTGCATTTCTCTAATGGCTAATGATCGGGAGCATTTTCTCATGTATCTGTTGGCTGCCTGAATATCTTCTTTAGTGAAATGTGTGTTCATATCCTTTGCCCACTTCTTGATTGGGTTGTTTGTCTTTTTATGGTTGAGCTTTGACAGAATCATGTAGATTTTAGAGATCAGGCGCTGGTCTGAGATGTCATAGCTGAAAATTCTTTCCCAATCTGTAGGTGGTCTTTTTACTCTTTTGGTGAAGTCTTTAGATGAGCATAGGTGTTTGATTTTTAGGAGCTCCCAGTTATCGGGTTTCTCTTCATCATTTTTGGTAATGTTTTGTATTCTGTTTATGCCCTGTATTAGGGCTCCTAGGTTGTCCCTATTTTTTCTTCCATGATCTTTATCGTTTTAGTCTTTATGTTTAGGTCTTTGATCCACTTGGAGTTAGTTTTTGTGCATGGTGTGAGGTATGGGTCCTGTTTCATTCTTTTGCAAATGGATATCCAGTTATGCCAGCACCATTTGTTAAAAAGGCTATCTTTTCCCCAATTAACTGACACTGGTCCTTTGTCAAATATCAGCTGCTCATATGTGGATGGATTTATATCTGGGTTCTCAATTCTGTTCCATCGGTCTATGTGCCTGTTGTTGTACCAGTACCAGGCTGTTTTGACTACTGTAGCTGTATAATAGATTCTGAAATCAGGTAGAGTGAGGCCTCCCACTTTCTTCTTCTTTTTCAGTAATGCTTTGCTTATCCGGGGGTTCTTTCCCTTCCATATGAAATTAGTGATTTGTTTCTCTATCCCCTTAAAATATGACATTGGAATTTGGATCAGAAGTGTGTTATATGTATAGATGGCTTTTGGTAGAACAGACATTTTTACTATGTTAAGTCTTCCTATCCATGAGCAGGGTATGTTTTTCCACTTAAGTATGTCCTTTTGAATTTCTTGTAGTAGAGCTTTGTAGTTTTCTTTGTATAGGTCTTTTACATCCTTGGTAAGATTTATTCCTAAGTATTTTATCTTCTTGGGGGCTACTGTGAATGGTATTGATTTGGTTATTTCCTCTTCGGTGTTCTTTTTGTTGATGTAGAGGAATCCAAGTGATTTTTGTATGTTTATTTTATAACCTGAGACTCTGCCAAACTCTTCTATTAGTTTCAGTAGTTTTCTGGAGGATTTCTTAGGGTTTTCTGTGTATAAGATCATGTCATCTTTAAATAGTGATAGCTTTACTTCCTCCTTGCCAATCCGGATACGCTTTATTTCTTTGTCTAGCCTAATTGCCCTGGCTAGGACTTCAAGTACGATGTTGAATAAGAGTGGTGATAAAGGGCATCCTTGTCTAGTTTACATTCTCAAGGGAAATGCTTTCAGGTTCTCTCCATTTAGAGTGATATTGGCTGTTGGCTTTGCATAGATGCCCTTTATTATGTTGAGGAATTTTCCTTCAATTCCTATTTTGATAAGAGTTTTTATCATAAATGGGTGTTGAACTTTGTCAAATGCCTTTTCTGCATCTATTGATAAGATCATGTGGTTTTTATCTTTTGTTTTATTTATGTGATGGATTACATTAATAGTTTTTCTGATATTAAACCAGCCTTGCATACCTGGTATAAATCCCACTTGATCAGGGTGAATTATTTTTTTGATGTGTTGTTGGATTGTATTGGCTAGAATTTTGTTGAGGATTTTTGCATCTATGTTCATGAGGGATACAGGTCTATAATTTTCTTTTTTTGTAATGTCTTTACCTGGTTTTGGTATCAGGGAAATAGTAGCTTCATAGAATGAGCTGGGTAGTATTCTGTCTTGTTCTATGCTTTGAAATACCTTCAGTAGTACTGGTGTTAATTCTTCTCTGAAGGTTTGGTAGAACTCTGCAGTGAAGCCGTCCGGGCCAGGGCTTTTTTTTGTTGGAAGTTTTTTGATTACCGTTTCAATCTCTTTTTTTGTTATGGGTATATTTAGTTGTTCTAATTCTGATTGTGTTAGTTTAGGTAGGCAGTGTTTTTCCAAGAATTTATCCATTTTTTCTAGGTTTTCAAATTCGTTAGAGTACAATTTTTCGTAGTAACCTGAAATGATTCTTTTAATTTCATTTGGCTCTGTTGTGATGTGGTCCTTCTCGTTTCTTATTCGGGTTATTTGTTTCCTTTCCTGTTTTTCTTTAGTCAGTCTAGCTAATGGTTTATCAATTTTGTTAATTTTTTCAAAGAACCAGCTTTTGGCTTTGTTAATTCTTTCAATTGTTTTTCTGTTTTCTTTTTTTTTTTTTAATTCATTTAGTTCAGCTCTAATTTTTATTATTTGTTTTCTTCTGGTGCCTGATGGGTTCTTTTGTTGCTCACTTTCTATTTGTTCAAGTTGTCGGGACAGTTCTCTGATTTTGGCTCTTTCTTCTTTTTGTATGTGTGCATGTATCGATATAAATTGGCTGGCCTCTGAGCACTGCTTTTGCTGTGTCCCAGAGGTTTTGATAGGAAGTATTTTCATTCTCGTTGCTTTCTAAGAATTTCCTTATTCCCTCCTTGATGTCTTCTATAACCCAGTCTTTTTTCAGGAGGGTATTGTTCATTTTCCAAGTGTTTGATTTCTTTCCCCTAGTTTTTCTGTTATTGATTTCTAGTTTCATTGCCTTGTGGTCTGAGAAGATGCTTTGTAATATTTCGATGTTTTGGACTCTGTAAAGATTTGTTTCATGACCTAATACGTGGTCTATTCTAGAGAACGTTGCATGTGCACTAGAAAAAAAAGTATATTTCGCAGCAGTTGGGTGGAGAGTTCTGTATAAGTCAATGAGGTCAAGTTGGTTGATTGTTTTAAGTAGGTCTTCCGTGTCTCTATCGAGCTTCTTACTGGATGTCCTGTCCTTCTCCGAAAGTGGTGTGTTGAAGTCTCCTACTATAATTGTGGAGGTGTCTATCTCACTTTTCAATTCTGTTAAAATTTGATTTATGTATCTTGCAGCCCTGTCATTGGGTGCATAAATATTTAATATGGTTATGTCTTCCTGATCAATTGTCCCTTTTATCATTATATAGTGTCCTTCTTTATCCTTTGTGGTGGATTTAAGTCTAAAGTCTATTTTGTCAGAAATTAATATTGCTACTCCTCTTCTTTTTTGCTTATTGTTTGCTTGATATATTTTTTTCCATCCTTTGAGTTTTAGTTTGTTTGTGTCTCTAAGTCTAAGGTGTGTCTCTTGTAGGCAGCATATAGATGGATCGTGTTTCTTTATCCAGTCTGTGACTCTCTGTCTCTTTATTGGTGCATTTAGTCCATTTACATTCAGCGTAATTATACATAAATAAGTTTTTAGTGCTGTCATTTTGATGCCTTTTCATGTGTGTTGTTGGCCATTTCATTTTTCCACATAGTTTTTTGTGCTTAGACGTTTTTCTTAGTAGATTGTGAGATCTTCATTTTCATAATGTTTAACTTTATGTTAGTTGAGTCGTTACGTTTTTCTTGAGTTATGGAGTTGATATTCCTTTTTGTGGTTACCTTATTATTTACCCTTATTTTTCTAAGTAAAAACCTAACTTGTATCATTCTATATCGCCTTGTATCACTCTCCATCTGGCAGTTCAATGCCTCCTATATTTATTCCCTCTTTTTGATTATTGTGATCTTTTATCAATTGATTTCTATGATTCCCTGTTATGTATATTATTTTGTTTATTTATTTATTTTTTAGAATTAATCTTAGTTTGTTTGTTTTTGTGCTTTCCCTATTTGAGTTGATATCAGGACATTCTGTTTTGTGACCTTGTATTGTGCTGGTACCTGATATTATTGGTCATCTGACCAAACAATATCCTTTAGCATTTCTTGTAGCCTTGGTTTGGTTTTTGCAAATTCTCTAAACTTGTGTTTATCTGTAAATATCTTAATTTCTCCTTCATATTTCAGAGAGAGTTTTGCTGGATATATGATCCTTGGTTGGCAGTTTTTCTCCTTCAGTGCTCTGTATATGTCGTCCCATTCCCTTCTTGCCTGCATGGTTTCTGCTGAGTAGTCTGAACTTATTCTTATTGATTCTCCCTTGAAGGAAACCTTTCTTTTCTCCCTGGCTGCTTTTAATATTTTCTGTTTATCTTTGGCTTTGGCAAGTTTGATGATAATATGTCTTGGTGTTTTTCTTTTTGGACCAATCTTAAATGGGGTTTGATGAGCATCTTGGATAGATATCCTTTCGTCTTCCATGATGTCAGGGAAGTTTTGTGTCAGGAGTTCTTCAACTATTTTCTCTGTGTTTTCTGTCCCCCCTCCCTGTTCTGGAACTCCAATCACCTGCAAGTTATCCTTCTTGATAGAGTCCCACATGATTCTTAGGGTTTCTTCACTTTTTTTAATTCTTTTATCTGATTTTTTTTCAGCTATGTTGGTGTTGATTCCCTGGTCCTCCAGATGTCCCAGTCTACATTCTAATTGCTTGAGTCTGCTCCTCTGACTTCCTATTGCGTTGTCTAAATCTGTAATTTTATTGTTAATCTTTGGATTTCTACATGCTGTCTCTCTATGGATTCTTGCAACTTATTAATTTTTCCACTATGTTCTTGAATAATCTTTTTGAATTCTTCAACTGTTTTATCACTGTGTTCCTTGGCTTTTTCTGCAGTTAGCCTAATTTCATTTGTGATGTCTTTAAGCATTCTGTAAATTAGTTTTTTATATTCTGTATCTGATAATTCCAGGATTGTATCTTCATTTGGGAAAGATTTTGATTCTTTTGTTTGGGGGGTTGGAGAAGCTGTCATGGTCTGCTTCTTTATGTGGTTTGATATGGACTGCTGTCTCTGAGCCATCACTGGGAAACCAGTTTTTCCAGAAAATCTGCTAAAAAAAAATGTAGTCAGATCCCTATCAGAGTTCTCCCTCTGGCTCAGGCTTTTCGGATGTTAATGGTGCCACCTGGGGAGGGTGGGGGAGGGATCAGAGAGCTAGGAGTGTAGCACCTCAGAATATAGCCAGAATTGTTTGTCTTACTTGGAATGACTCTTATATCTGAGATTTCCGCAGGGCGCATCACCTATATGTACTGGGTGTGTGGAGATTGCCCCCCGGGGGGTCTGGCCCGCTGGCATCATGGCCAGATCCTCTGCTGTCAGCCCCACCCCCAAGCTTAAGGCTCCCCTACTGGGACAGTGCACTCCCGTCTCCAAAATCCGTCGCTGCCTCCCAGGGCTCCCCGTCCCTCCAGCCGCGTCGCGCGCCGCTCCCGCGAACCGGGTGCGACTGCGCGTCCCAGCTGGGACGCCGCTCTCCCCGCTCCAAGACCAGCCACTGCCTCCCGAGGACTTCTCCCTCCGGCGCGCCACGCCGCTCACGTGAACTGGGTGGGCGCCTCCCGCACAAACGACTGGACCCCCCCCCGGGGTCAATTCAGGGAAATGTAGGTGGTCCCCACGCTCGCGCCCTGCCCGCTTCCCGCCAAATCCCAGCGGGACGGCTCCCTGGCTGGGACTCTGCTCTCCCCGCACCAAGACCAGTCACTGCCTCCTGGGGACTTCTCCCACCAGCTGCGCCGCCACGCTGCCCGCGACAACCGGCTGGGCTCGCTCCCGGGATGAGTTCGGGGGCTAGGGCTGGGCCCCTTGTCTGTGCCGTCTGCCCCCCTGGGCTCTGCCCCAACTTGGCCTCCGAAGGTCACCTGCCTGGTGCGCTGGCTCCTGGCTCTGAAAACAATTGCTGTCTCCCATATTTGTTCGTTCTCTCTCTAAATCCGTGTTTGTTGTTCAGAGTTCGTAGATGGTCATGTATGTGATCGATTCACTTGTTTTTCGGAGTCTTTGTTGCAAGAGGGATCCGCGGTAGCGTCCACCTAGTCCGCCATCTTGGCCCCGCCTCTGATCCACAATGAATTCTTGTTGGACATTTTCGTATTTAGATAATGGCCATAAATTTATGATGTCATCAAATTAGAATTTGAAAATTTGAAGGTACCCTACAGATAAGCTAGTGTGATTCATTCATTTAAATTTATAACTATAATATTGTTATTGTTGTCATTAGGTGCAGTTGAGTTGGTTGACTCATAGCGACCCTATGTACAACAGAACAAAATGTTGCCCTATCCTGCACCATCCTCACAATCATTGCTATGTTTGAGCCCATTGTTGCAGCCACTGTGTCAATACATCTTTTTTGTTGACCCTCTACCTTACCATGCATGATGTCCATCTCCACAGACTGGCCCTTTCTGATAACATGTCCAAAATATGTGAGACAAAGTCTCACCATCCTCACTTCCAAGGAACACTCTGGCTGTACTTCTTTTAAGACAGATTTGTTTGTTTTTCTGAAAGTCCATGGTATATTCAATATTCCTCACCAATGCCATAATTCAAAGACATCAATTCTTCTTCATTTTTCCTTATTCATTGTCCAGCTTTCCCACGCATACGAAGTGACTGAAAATATCATGGCTTGGGTCAGGGGCACATTTGTCCTCAAAGTGACATCTTCACTTTTTAACTTTAAAAAGGTCCTTTGCAGCAGATTAGTCCAATGCAATGCGTTGTTTGATTTCTCGACTGCTGCTTCCATGGGTTTTAATTGTGAACTCGAGTACAATGAAATCCTTGACAATTTCAATATTTTCTCTGTTTATCATTATGCTGTTTATCCATTAAGTTGTGAATATTTTCCTTTCCTTTATGTTAACGTATAATCCATACTGAAAGCTATAGACTATGATCTTCATTAGTAAGTGCTTCAAGTCCTCTTCACTTTCAGCAAGCAAGGTTGTGTCATCTGTATATGGCAGGTTGTTAAATCTTCCTCCAATCCTGATGCTGCATTCTTCTTCATAATCCTGCTTCTCTGATTATTTGCTCAGCATACAGACTGAATAAATATTGTAAAATGATTCAACCCTGATGCACACTTTTCCTGATTTTAAACCACATAGCATCCCCTTGTTCTGTTTGAATGACTGCCTCTTGGTCTATGTACAGGTTCTGCCTGAGCACAATTAAGTGTTCTGGGACTCCCATTCTTTGCATAGATACAACTCAGTATTTCTTATCTGTCAGACACCTGTGAGGTGGTTCTTATTCTCCCCAAGGAGGTTAAGCCATGTTTCCAGTATCAGACAGGAAATACATAACAAAGTTAGCATTTAAGCTGAGTTTTACTCAACAGCCTATCCTGTAAATGAGCAGTTCTCAGTGCAGTCCCCAGAACAGAAACATCAGCATCATCCAGGAGCTTGTTCGAAAAGCACATTCTCAGGCCCCAACCCAGACCCACTGAATTAGGAACTGAGGGAAGGGGGTTATAATGTATATTTTAACAAGCCCTCTAGGAGATTCTGATTCATGCCAAAGTTAAGAACCACTGGTTCTCAATCTTAGATACCCACTGGAATCACCTATGCTGTTGTTGTTTGCCTTCTAGTCGATTCCAACCCATAGCGACCCTATGGGGGTTTTAAAAACTACTGAGATCTGGACACTACTTCCAGAGACTCTGCTATTTAAAATATTTAAGTGTTATGGATATACCCTGCACATCAGGATCTAAACAAACAAACAAAAACTACCAAAGCAGTTTTAAAGTGCAGCAAAGTTTGAGCACCACTAGAATATGTTTTAGAAAATGTCACTTTTGAGATGCTGTCCATATAGAGCCTTCCTGATACTCTATGTGAATTTAATCATTTATACAAAAGAGGATCTCTGTCCTCATGGCACTGGCCAGAAACCTGAAAAGTGTACTTGCTCAAGGGTAGAGTCGGAATTCCAACTCTCTGTGCAAGTAATTTAAATTCCACAAACTTCAACTTCTCATAAATTTATTAGGATAGTTAAGTGAGATGCAATTAACATAAACACCACTAAGGGGGTCTAGCACAAAGGTGATCTTAAATTGTTACTCTTCTTATTATCTTCTCATTGTAACTAATTGAGCAAGTTTTATGTCCCAAGAATCATTCTAAGGTAGAGCCAAAATGGCACTATAGACAGAAACACCACACCTTTTCTCTACAACAAAGACCCTAAAAACTAAGTAGAACAGAGGCAAACATCAATCCTGGAACCCTAAGTGTCAAATGAAGAGAAAAAGAACTCAACCAAGCACTGAATGGAATAAGAAACTGACAGAAAACAGAGAGCAATGAGAGATATGAACAGAGGTCCCCTATCAGCTTGCACAGCATGGATTCACCATCTTGGACTCATATCAGAGATTAGTGGACAGGGAATATGGGAAAGAAGCTTCATGGAGCTCCCAGCAGGAAGCAGAGCACCTGGTAACCAGTTATATATGCTTTCCCACCCCCCATCTTTATTCCCCCTGCTCAGCCTCTGCAACTTCCCAATGGGCCAAGTGACTGCAGCCCAGGAGACGCTACCGTGGTGCCACTGGGATTCATCCATCCCACACTGGCCAGCTCCTTCAGTGCCATTTCTTGTTGCTGGTGTTGCTTTTTTCAGCTTCTTTTGGTTTCTTCCCTGTTTCTCACCTCCTTCCCCTTCTTTCTCTGGAATACCTGGCTTCGTGTGCCATCTTTGCTTCTTTTTGACAGGATGTCAAGTGCTGCTCGGCTGAGGAACTGCTTCTCTGGTCCGCACCGCCACACTGGTGGGATTCCCAAGGCCTTTGTTTTGGTTCATTTTGTTCTGTCTGTTTGTTTTCTTTTTCTTTTCTCTGCTTGGAAGCCCCTTCTAGCCGGGCTGTACTGCGTGACTTGGGAGCCCCTTTCCCAGTCTGCGCAGCTGCACCAGTGGGATCCCTGGGGGCTTTTCTTTCCTTCTTTTAATATATTATTTGTTTATTTTCTTTTTATTTTGTCCCTTTTATCTTTCTTTATTTCTCAGTTTCTCATCTCTCTCTACTTACCTTCCTTTCCTATCTCCTGAATACCGGGTGCTATGTGCAGTCTCTGCCCCTTCTAGCCAGGCTATACTGTGCGGTTGGAGATCCACTTCCCCAGTTAGTTTAGGCACACCAGTGGGACCCCTGGGGGGTTTTCTTTCTTCCTTTTTATTTTTTATTATTATTTTTCATTTTATTTTTTCCTTTTGATCTTTTTCATTTCTCAGTTTCTCAGCTCTCTCTACTTTACCTTCTTATCCTGTCTCCTGAATATCTGCCCCTTCTAGCCAGGCTGTACTTCACAGCTTGGGAGCCACTTCCCCAGTCTGCAAAGCCATGCTGGTGGATCCGTTGGGGCCTTTCTTTTCTTTTTTCTTTTCCTTTTTTTTTTTTCTTCATTTCTTTCTCACCTCTCTCTGCTTTCCTTCTTTTCCTGTCTCCCAAATATCTGGTGCTGTGTGCCTTCTCTGCCTCTTCAAGCTGGGCTGTGCCCTGAGGCCTGGGAGCCACTTCCTCTGTCACAGGTGGGATCTCTGGAGGCTTTTTTTTCTTTTTTTAATTTTTATTTATTTTTTCTCTTTTTGCTTTTCTTTATTTCTCAATTTCTTGTCTCTCCACTCCAAGGGCAAGGCCCTCAGCACTTTTTTTGCTCTTTTGTTTGTTTTAGCTCCTGTTTCTCTCTCCTAACTCTCTTCTTTCCCATATCCATCTTAACTCCACACATCACAACCTTCCTACTCCCTCCTGCCTGCATGTACCACGTGCTGAACATCACACCCTCAAGCAGCCCTGGCACAGTCTACAAAACCTCCCCTGCGCTGACCCTTGTCCCACCCTGTCAGCCCCAGTGCATGCCAAAAACAACCCATCCCAACCCTTCCCCTTCAGCTGGACCTATCTGCTGCACCACAGCTGAGCTACTGACCCTGCCCATTGGACGAGGAGGTAAAAAGTATCGTGACCACAAAGAAGCAAATAACAAAGAATGCATAGCCAGCTTGCTCAGAAATAACCAAATAAACATAAAAGCAAGACAAAACAAATCTACAATCAATAAATGAAGAAAATAATTACGGAATGTCCCTAAGACAGCAGACAATATCAAAACGACATATAAAAAAAACAGGACAAGATGCTTCCAGTAAGTATCCAAAATAAAACACCACAAGACTTTCAAATAAAAGAAAAGGCACTAGAACTACCTGACAGGGAATTCGAATCTCTAATATTTAGAGCTATTCAAGAGTTGAAGCAAAAAGCAGACAAAAATGAGGAAAAATGAGAAAAATTCATGGAAAAGACAGATACAATCATGAAAAATACAGACCAAAAAAAAAAAAAAAAAAACAACGATTCAGAAAAATAATTTGGGAACAAAATGTTGAAATAAATTCACAACTAGAAATCATACAAAAACAACAATTAGAAATCAAAGAGATGAACAACAAGATTTCAGAAATGGAAATTGTCATAGGTCTGAGGAGCAGGTTTGACACAATGGAAGACAGGATCAGTGAAATTGAAGACAACACTTGAATACAAATTTGGGGAAAAATCAGGAAAAAAAAAAGAGAAGAAAGAAAAGTGAATAAGCCCTGAGAATTATGTGGGATACAATCAAAAGCAAAAATCTGAAAGTGATCAGAGTTCCAGAACAGGGGGAGAAAATAGAAAACACAGAGAGAATCATTGAAGAATTGCTGACAGAAAACTTCCTTAATATCATGAAAGATGAAAAGATGAAGTTCAACGAACCCCATACAGGATAGACCCAAAAAGAAAATCACCAAGGCATATTGTTACCACACTCATAAAAACCAAAGACAAACAAAGAATCCTGAGAGCAGTTAAAAAAAAAAATGCAGTCAAATACAGAGGGGAAACATTAAGACTAAGCTCTGGTTACTCAGCAGAAACCAAGCAGGCAAGAAGGCAATGGGATGACATTTGCTAAACTTGAAAGAAAAAAATTGCCAATCAAGAATAATGTATCTTGCAAAACTCTCATTCAAATATGATGGTGACATTAGGACATTTTCAGATAAACAGAAATTAAGCGAATATGTCAAAACCCAACAAAGGAAGCAGAGCCAAGATGGCAGAATAGACAGACACTTCCAGCGAGACCTCTTTACAACAGAGACCCCCCAAAAAAGAGTGAAACAAGTGTATTAATGACAAACTAGGAGCCCGGAGCATCAACGGTGAGCTTAGAAAATGAACTGAGGGGCAGGGGGAGGAAGAGACGGTTCAGAAGGGAAGAGAGAGAGTTACTGGACCTGAATCTCTGGGGGCCCTGAGGCACCATTACCAGAGCGGTGGCTGTGGGCTGATACTAGCGTTCAGCCACAGTTTCCTCAGGGAGAAGCAGCTAGCCATACAGCCGACTCACACCTCCGGAACCAGAGAAGAACAGTGCTCTCAGTGAAAGCTAAGTATTTGCACACACTTCACCACGCCCCCTACCCCCAGGCCGACTTCAGCAGCTGAATTCCCTGAGAATGAGATAGGCACTGTTGAGTGCCTAGAACCATCCTCCCAGCCTTGGAGAAGGAAAAAATTTGCAACTGGGGGAAAAGATAATTTGCTACCTCCACTAACCAGGGGAGCTCACGACAGAAGCGGCTCCTGTCCAGGCATAAACGGTCCATGGACTTTGACCACGTTTCCCCTCCATATGGACTTCTGTGGGCCCATTTCAGGAGAATAGACCCTTGTTGGCAGAATCTAACCGTTTCAGCTGTGCGGTGGAGAGGTGAGTGTTTGATGTTTGACATTGCTTTGCCTATTAAACAGGATCCTCACCTACCCATATCAGGGGCTTAAGGACTGGTAGCTACACTCAGGTCACATGGCAACCCACAACAGGGGCCCAAGGATAACGGGTACCTCCTGGCCCTTACAACCAAAAACACTGGGTGCCCATGGTCTGCCTGCAGAACCCACCCACCTGCACACTCTAGGAAACAGGGATGTGCTTTCAACAGAGACATCCGGGGGTCGGTTCTCAGCTCCCTGCCTTGTTCGGAGCATGACCACCTGCTGCAATTAGATACTGGTACATACACCAATCACCTCTGCACCTCTAAGACTATAGGACAGAGCCTATACCACACACTTGATGATCAGCTACCTGGAAACCTGAGCTGAATTCAAACAAGAAAACTGAATGGACTCCTAGACTGATATACCTGATAACAGCTCTAGTCATCTGGGGACAGGACATCAGGGCTCCAAGAGCAAAAATAATCAAGCTAGCTCACTCAAGCAACCCATTTGAGCATATCAAAACAAAACAAAGCAAGAAGCTATGACACAGTAAGCAAGAATAAACGAATACAAAAACTTATGGATGGTGCGGAGACAACAGTCAATATTGATTCACATAAAGAAACAGAAAATGATCACCACAACAAGCCCTCAAAACAAAGAATCCAGGGATCTTCTAGATGAAAGTGCATTCTTGGAATTACCAGAGGCAGAATACAAAAGATTAATATACAGGACCCTTCAAGACATCAGGAAGGAAATGAGGCAATATGCAGAACAAGCCAAGGAACACACAGATAAAGCAACTGAACAAATTAGAAAGATTATTCAGGAATATGATGAAAAATTTAATAAGCTGGAAAAATCCATAGACAGCAATCAGAAATTCAGAAAATTAACATTAAAATTACAGGATTAGACAACTCAGTAGAAAGTCAGAGGAGCAGAATTGAGCAAGTAGAAGCCAGAATTTCTGAACTTGAAGATAAACCACTTGGCACTAATATATTTGAAGAAAAATCAGATAAAAGAATTTAAGAAAAGAAGAAACCTTAAGAATCATGTGGGGCTCTATCAAGAGAAATAACCTACAAGTGATTGGAGTGCCAGAACTGGGAGGGATAACAGAAAATACAGAGAGAATTGTTGAAGATTTGTTGGCAGAAAACTTCCCTGATATTGTGAAAGACGAGACGATATCTATCCAAGATACTCATTGAGCTCCACGTAAGGCAGATCTTAAAAGAACGTCAACAAGACATATTATAATCAAACTGCCAAAACGAAAGACAAAGAGAGAATTTTAAGAGCAGCTCGGGATAAACAAAAAGTCACCTACAAAGGACAGACAATAAGAATAAGCTTGGACTATTCAGCAGAAGCCATGCAGGCAAGAAGGCAATGGGATGACTTATAGGAAAAAATTGCCTGCCAAGAATCATATATCCAGCAAAACTGTCTCTTAAATATGAAGGTGAAATTAGGACATTTCCAGATAAACAGAAGTTTAGGGAATTGGTAAAAACCAAACCAAAACTACAAGACATACTAAAGGGAGTTCTTTGGTTAGAAAATCAGGTATCCACTCAAGACTAGAACGCTGGCCAGAGCAATCAGAAGTCAACCCAGAAAGGGAAAACAAAAAAAACAAAGCAAGATTAAAAAAAAAAAAAAAGCTCAAACAGGGTCACAGCGATGTTATTATATAAAAGAAGACAACATTAAAACAATAAAGAGGGACTAAGAAATGCAATCACAGATCTTCCATACAGAGAGGAAGATACAGTGATACAAAGAAATAAAAATTAGGTTTAAATTTAGAAAAAAGGGGAAAATAATAAGGTAACCACAAGGTAGACAAGCTATCCTACACATCAAAATAAAATACAAGAAAAAAATAGAGACTCAGCAGAAACAAAATCAACATCTACGAATATGAGGAAAGGACAATATATAAAGATAATTTTACTTAGCACATAAAATTAAGTGGGAAAGAGAAACTGTCAACAACCCACAAAAAAAAGACATCAAAATGACAGCACTAAATTTATGCCTATCCATAATTACGCTGAATGTAAATGGTATAACTGCACCAATAAAGAGACAGGAAATGGCAGAATGGATTTAAAAACACAACCTGTCTATATGCTGCCTACAAGAGACACACCTTAGAAACACAAAGTAAAACACGAAGGATGGAAAAAAATACATCAAGCAAACAACAATCAAAAAAGAGCAGAGCATCAATATTAATTTCTGACAAAATAGACTTTAAAGTTAAAACCATCATAAAGGATAAGGAAAGACACTATATAATGATTAAAGGGACAATATACCAAGAAGATATCCCCATATAAAATATTTATGCACCTAATGACAGGGCTGCAAGATACATGAAACAAACTCTATCAGCATTGAAAGTGAGAGAGACAGCTCCACAATAATAGTAGGAGACTTCAACACACCATTTTTGGTGAAGGACAGGATATCCAGAAAGGAACTCAATAAAGACATGGAAGATCTAAATGCCACAATCAACCAAACTGACCTCTAGGCATATACAGAACACTCCACCCAACAGCAACTACTGCACATGGAATATTCTCTAAAATAGACCACGTATTATGTCATACAGCAAGCCTTAGCAGAATACAAAACATTGAAATATTACAAAGCATCTTCTCTGACCATAAGGCCATAAAAGTAGAAATCAATAACAGAAAAAGCAGGGAAAAGAAATTAAACACTTGGAAACTGAATGATATCCTGCTCAGAAAAGACTGGATTATAGAAGACGTTAAGGATGGAATAAAGAAATTCATAGAATCCAATAAGAATGAAAACACTTCCTGTCAGAACCTTTGGGACACAGCGAAAGCAGTGCTCAGAGGCCAATTTATATCAATAAATGCATACATACAAAAAGAACAGGCCGTAATCAAAAAATTATTCCTACAACTTGAACAAATAGAAAGAGAGCAACAAAAGAAACCCACAGACACCAGAAGAAAACAAATAATAAAAATTTGAGCAGAACTAAATGAAATAGAAAACAGAAAAACAATTTAAAAATTAACAAGACAAAAAGCTGCTGCTTTGAATAAATCAACAAAATTGATAAACCATTAGCCAAACTGAAAAAAGAAAAACAGGAAAGGAAGCAAATAACCCAAATAAGAAATGAGAAGGGCGTTACACAACAGACCAAACTGAAATTAAAAGAATCACATCAGATTACTATGAAAAATCGTACTCTAACAAATTTGAAAACCTAGAAGAAATGGATGAATTCCTAGAAACACGCTCCCTACATAAACTAACACAAACAGAGGTAGAACAACTAAATAGACCCATAACAAAAGAAGAGATTGAAAAGGTAATCAAAAAACTCCCAACAAATAAAAGCCCTGGCCCGGATGCCTTCACTGCAGAGTTCTACCTAACTTTCAGAGAAGAGCTAACACCACTACTACTAAAGGTATTTCAGAGCATAGAAAAGGATGGAATGCTACCAAACTCATTCTATGAAGCCACCATATTCCTGATACCAAAACCAGGTAAAGACACCACAAAAAAAGAAAATTACAGACCTGTATCCCTCATGAACTGAGATGCAAATATCCTCAACAAAATTCTAGCCGATGGAATTCAACCACATATCAAAAAAATAATCCACCATGACCAAGTGGGATTCATACCGGCTATGCAGAGATAGTTCAACATTAAAAAAACAGTTAATGTAATCCATCACATAAATAAAACAAAAGACAAGAATCACATGATTTTATCAATTGATGCAGAAAAGGCATTTGACAAAGTTCAACACTCATTCATGATAAAAACTCTCAGCAAAATAGGAATAGAAGGAAAATGTCTTATACAAAGCCAATAACCAACATCATCCTAAATGGAAAGAGCCTGAAAGCATTTCCCTTGAGATCGGGAATCAGACAAAAAAAAAAAAAAATGCCCTTTATCACCACTCTTATTTAACATTGTGCTGGAGGTCCTAACCAGAGCAATTAGGCTAGATAAAGAAATAAAGAGCTTCCGGATTGGCTAGGAAGAAATAAAATTGTCTCTATTTGCAGACGACATGATCCTATACACAGAAAACCCTAAGGAATCCTCAAGAAAACTACTGAAACTAATAGAATTCAGCAGAGTGTCAGGATACAAGATAAACATACAAAAATCAATTGGATTCCTCTACACTAACAAAAAGAACATCGAAAAGGAAATCATCAAATCAATACCATTTACAGTACCCCCCAAGAAGATAAAATACTTAGGAATAAATCTTACCAGAGATGTAAGACTTATACAAAGAAAACTACAAATATGCTTCTGCAAGAAACCAAAACAGAGCTACATACGTGGAAAACCATACCTTACTCATGGATAAGAAGACTTAACATTATAAAAATATCTATTCTACCAAAAACAATCTGTACATTTCATGCAATTCTGATCCAAATTGCAACAATATTCTTTAATGAGATGGAGAAACAAATCACCAACTTCATATGGAAGGAAAAGAGGCCCCGGATAAATAAGGCATTACTGAAAAGAAGAACAAAGTGGGAGGCCTTACTCTTCCTGATTTTAGAACCTATTGTATAGCCACAGTAGTCAAAACAGCCTGGTACTTGTACAACAACAGATACATAGACCAATGGAACAGAATTGAGAATCCAGACATAAACCATCCACATATGAGCAGCTGATATTTGACAAAGCCCCCAAAGCAGTTAAGTGGAGAAAAGACAGTCTTTTTAACAAACAGTCCTGGCATAACTGGATATCCATCTGTAAAGAAATGAAACAAGACCCATACCTCACTCCATGCACAAAAACGAGCTCAAAATGGATCAAAGACCTAAATATAAAATCTAAAACAATAAAGATTATGGAAGAAAAAATAGGGATAATGTTAGGAGTCCTAATACATGGCATAAAGAGTATATAAAACATTACTAACAATGCGGAAGAAAAACTAGATAGCTGGGAGCTCCTAAAAATCAAACCCCTATGCTCATCCAAAGACTTCACCAAAAGAGTAAAAAGATTACCTAGAGACTGGGAAAAAGTTTTTAGCTATGACATTTCTGATCAGCACATGATCTCTAAAATCTACATGATACTGCCAAAACTCAACTGCAAAAAGACAAATAACCCAATTAAAAAATGGGCAAAAGATATGAACAGACACGTCACTAAAGAAGACACTCAGGTAGCTAACAGACACATGAGGCAATGCTCAGGATTATTAGCCATTAGAGAAATGCAAATCGAAACTACAATGAGATTCCATCTCACTCCAACAAGGCTGGTATTATTCCAAAAAACACAAAACAATAAATTTTGGAGAGGCTGTGGAGAGATTGGAACACTTCTACACTGCTGGTGGGAATGTCAAATGTACAACCACTTTGGAAATAGATCTGGCTCTTCCTTAAGAAGCTAGAAATAGAACTACCATATGATCCAGCAATCCCAATCCTTGGAATATATCCTAGAGAAATAAGAGCCTTTACACGAATGGATATATGCACTCCCATGTTCATTGCAGCACTGTTTACAATAACAAAAAGATGGAAGCAACCAAGGTGCCCATCAACAGATGAATGGATAAATAAATTATGGTATATTCACACAACGGAATACTAGGCATTGATAAAGAAGAGTGATGAATCTGTGAAACATTTCATAACATGGAGGGATATGGAAGGCACTATGCTGAGTGAAATTAGTCAGTTGTACAAAGAAAAATATTGTATAAGAACCACTATTATAAGAACTCAAGAAATAGTTTAAACAGAGAAGAAAATATTCTTTGATGGTTACAAGAGGAGGGAGGGAGGGAGGGTGGAGGAGGGGTATTCACTAATTAGATTTTAGATAAGAACTACTTTAGATGACGGGAAACATAACACACAATACAGGCAAGGTCAGCACAACTGGACTAAACCAAAAGCAAAGAAGTTTCCAGAGTAAACTAAATGCTTTGAAGGCCAGTGTAATGGTGGGAGTGGGTGGACGTTTGGGGACTATGGTTTCAGGGGCATCTAAGTCAATTGGCATAATAAAAGTTATTAAGAAATCATTCTGCATCCCACCTTGGAGAGAGGCGTATGGGGTCTTAAACGCTAGTAAGCAGCCATCTAAGATGCATCAATTGGTCTCAACCTACTGGATCAAAGGAGAATGAAGAACACCAAGGACACAAGGTAATTACGAGCTCAAGAGACAGAAAGGGCCACATAAACCAGAGACTACATCAGCCTGAGACCAGAAGAACTAGATGGTGCCCTGCCATAACCGATGACTGCCCTGACAGTGTACACGACACAGAACCCCTGTGGGAGCAGGAGAACAGTGGGATGCAGACCCCGAATTCTAGTAAAAAGACCAGATTTAATGGTCTGACTGAGACTAGAAGGACCCCGGTGGTCATGGCCCCCTGACCTTCTGTTTGCCCAGAACAGGAACCATTCCCAAAGCCAACCTTTCAGACAGGGATTGGACTGGACAATGGGTTGGAGAGGGATGCTGGTGAGGAGTGAGCTTCTTGGATCAGGTGGACACTTGAGACTATGTTGGCATCTCCTCCCTGGAGTGGAAATAAGAGGGTAGAGGAGGTTAGAATCTGGCTAAATGGACACGAAAAGAGAGAGCAGAGGGAGGAAGTGGGCTCTCTCATTAGGGGGAGAGCAATTGGGAGTATGTAGAAAGGTATACATAAGTTTTTGTGTAAGAGACTAATTTGTTTTGTAAATTTTCACTTAGAGGACAATAAAAATTAAAAAAGAAAAAAATATCTTATTGTTGCAAAATACATAGAAAACAATAAACTGTGTTACCAAAAAAAAAAAAAAAAACCCAACCAAACTTACAAAAATTATTAAAGGGAACACTTTGGTTTGAGAGCAAACATCAGACCATAGCCTGAATCTAGGATGAAAGATTACACCAGCCAGATACCAACCTAGGAAATGAACGCTCAAGATCTATTCAAAACAAAAAGATTTACAGCAGGGAATCAGAGAGGTTAATCTGCAAGTGACAACAACATCCAAACAATAGAAGAGGGAACAAATAGTGTAGTTATAGAACTATCTAATGGAGAGGAAGGCAAAGCAATACCAAGTAATAACAGACTGGTTCAAACCTAGGAAGATAAGGTAAATTCAAGGTAACCACAAAGAAAATTAACAAACCTACTCATCAAAATAAAGTATAAAAACATAAAGTGTCAGTAAAAACACAATTTACAAAAACCAAGGGAAAAAAATCCACAAACAAGGAATTCAGCACAGGAAAGTAAGAGGAACAAAGAAAATGGCAGCACCACAAAAAAAAAAAAAAAAAAACTACAAAATGACAGCAATAAACTCACACCTATCCATAATTACACTGAATATAAATGGCCTAAATGCACCCATAAAGAGACAGAGTGACAGAATGGATTAAAAAAAAAAAGGAGAATCCATCAATATGCTGTCTACAAGAGACTCATCTTACAAAGACGTAAATTTAATAAAAATAAAAGGATAGAAAAAAATATACCAAGCAAACAGCTACCAAAAAAAGAAGTAGCAATACTAATCTCAGCTAAAATAGGCTTTAAAACAAAATCAGCACCATAAAAGACAAAGAAGGGCATTATATAATGATTAAAGGGATGATCCATCATGAAGACATAACCATAATAAACTTCTACGCACCCAATGACAAGGCTCCAAAATACATAAATCAAACTCTAACGGCACTGAAAAGGGAAATTGACAGTTTCACAATAATAGTAGGAGACTTCCACACACCACTTGGTAAAGGACAGAACTTCTAGAAAGAAATTCAGCAAAGCTAAATGACACAATCAGCTAACTTGATCCTATAGGCATACATAGGACATGCCACTCAACAGGTGCAAAGTACACATTCTTTTCCAATGCATGTGTAACATTCTCCAGTACAGATCTCATCTTAGGCTACAGAGCAACCCTCAACAAAATCCAAAACACTGAGGTAATACAAAGTATCTTCTCTGACCACAACACCACCTAGCAGAAATTAACAACAGGAATAGCAAGGAAAAAAAAAAATCAATTACATAGAAACTGAATAGCACCCAGCTTAAAAACCACTGGGTAATAGAAGAAATCAGGGATAATATCAAAAAATTCCTAGAATCAAACAAGAATGAAAACACATCATACTGAAACCTTGGGACACAGCAAAGGCAGTGCTCAGAAGTCAATTTACAGCAACAGATGCACACATCAAAAAAGAAGGAACAAAATCAAAACATTGTTACACAACTCGAACAAATAGAAAGAGAACAGCAAAAGAAGCCCACAGTCACCGGAAGAAAAGAAATAATAAAGCTCAGAGCAGAAATAAATGAAATAGAGAATAGAAAAACAGTGGAAAGAATCAACAAAACCTAAAGTTAGTTCTTTGGGATGAACGAAATCAACAAACCACTGGCCAAATTGGCAAAAGAAAAACAGAAGAGGATACAAATAACCCAAATGAGTAGTGAAATGGGGATATTACCACAGACCCAAATGAAATAAAAAGGGTCATAACAGAGTACTATGAAAAACTATACTCCAACAAATTTGAAAACCTAGAGGAAATGGGCAAATGTCTAGAAACACACTACCTACCTAAACTAACAGGAACTGAGGTTAAAAATCTGAACAGACCCAAAACAAGAGAAGTGATTGAAAAGGTAAAAAAAAAGAAAAAGAAAAGAAACTCCCAGCAAAAAAATTCCTGGCCCAGATGGCTTCTCTGCAGAATTCTGACAAACATTCAGAGAAGAGATTCCACCAGTACTACTCAAACTATTTCAGAACATAGAAAAGGAAGCGATACTTCTAAATTCATTCTATGAAGCCAGCATAACCCTGATACCAAAACCAGGCAAAGACACCACAAAAAAAGAAAATTACAGATGAATGTCTCTCATGAATACAGATGCAAAAATTCTCAACAAAATTCTAGCCAATAGAATTCAGCATCACATTAAAAAAAAAAAATATACCACAACCAGGTAGGATTCATACAAGAAAGGTTCAACATTAGAAAATCAGTGAATGTAAATCACCCCATAAATAAAAAGAATCACATGATCATCTCAATTGACACAGAAAAGGCATTCAACAAAGTCCAACCCCCATTCCTGATAAAAACTCTCAATAAAATAGGTATAGCAGGGAAATTCCTCAGCATAATAAAGGGCATATTTTGTTATACAAAAGCAACAGCCAACATCATTCTTAATGGAGAGAGTCTGAAAACATTCCACTTGAGAATAGGAACAAGACAAGGATGACTTTATCACCATTCCTATTTAACATCGTGGTGGAAGTTCTAGCTAGAGTAATAAGGCATCAAAAAGAAATAAAGGGCATCCAAATTGATAATGAAGTAAAACTGTGCCTATTTGCAGATGATATGATATTATACATAGAAAATTCAAAAGATTCCATTAGAAAGCCACTGGAACTAATAGAAAGGTTCAGCAGAATAGCAGGATACCAAATAAGTATAAAAAAAATCAATTGGTTTCCCATACTCCAATAAAGAGAACGATGAAAAGGAAATCAGGAAAATCATACCATTTATAATAGACCCTAAAAAAATAAAATACTTAGGAATAAATCTAACCAGGGACGTAAAAGACCTATACAAATAAAATATTACTGCAAAAAAACAAAAGAGATCTACATAAATAGAAAAACATACCATGTTCATGGTTAGGTAGACTCAACATTGTGAAAATGACAATTCTACCAAAGCAATTTACAAATACAATGCAATCCCAATCCAAATACCCATAACGTTCTTTAAAGAGATGGGAAAACTAATCGTTAACTTTATATGGAAAGGGAAGAAGCCCCAGAAAAGTAAAGCACTATTGAAAAAGAATACACTAGGAGGGCTGGCACTATTTGACCTCAGAACCTACTATACAGCTACAGTAGTCAAAAAAACCTGGTACTGGTTCAATGACAGATACATCAACCCATGGAACAGAATTGAGAATCCAGATGTAAATCCATCCACCTGTGGAAACCCTGGTGACATAGTGGTTAAGTGCTATGGATGCTATCCAAAGGGTCAGAAGTTCGAATCCACCAGGCGCTCCTTGGAAACTCTATGGGGCAGTTCTACTCTGTCCTATAGGGTTGCTATGAGTGGGAATCGACTGGACAGCACTGGGTTTGGTTGTTTTGTTTTTTGTTTTTTGTTTTTTTTGGTATGGTCACCTGATCTTCGGCAAGGGCCCAAAGTCCATCAAATGAGGATAAGACAGTCTTTTTAACAAATGATGTTGGCACAACTGTATGTCCATCAGCAAAAAAATAAAACAGGACCCATACCTCATGCCACACACAAAAATTAATTCAAAATGGATCAAAGACCTGAACATAAAACCAAAAACTATAAAGATCGTAGAATAAAAAATAGGATCAATTGTAGAGGCCCTAATACACGGCATTAATAGGATAAAAACCCTAACTAACAACACATAAACTCCAGAAGATAAGCTAGATAACTAGGATCTTCTAAAAAATTAAACGTTCTTATCAAAAGACTTAACCAAAAGAATAAAAAGAGAACCTACAGACTGGGAAAAATTTTTCGGCTCTTACAAATCCAACAAAGGTCTAATCTCTAAAATCTACAGGAAAATCCAACACCTATACAACAAAAAGAAAAGTAATCTAATTAAAAAATGGGCTAAGGAAATGAACAGACACTTTACCAAAGAAGATATTCAAGCAGCTTACAAACGCATGAGGCAATGCTCGGAATCACTAGCCATTCAAGAAATGCAAATCAAAACCGTAATGAGATACTGTCTTTCCCCGGCAATGCTGGCGAAAATCAAAAAAACAGAAAATGACAAATATTGGAGAGGCTGCGGGGAGAGCAGAACTCTTATGCACTGCTGGCGGGAATGGAAAATGATACAACCATTTTGGAATATGATATGGCACTCCTGAAAGCTAGAAATAGAAATACTATATAAGCCAGCAATCCCACTCCTAGGAATATATCCTAGACAAATAACAGTCATCACATGAATAGATATATGCATACCCATGTTCATTGCAGCATTGTTCACAATAGCAAAAAGATGGAAACAACCTAGGATGCCCATCAACAGATGCATGGATAAACGAACTATGGTACATACACACAATGGAGTGCTACACAAGGATAAAGAACGATGATGAATCTGTGAAGCATCTCATAACATGAATGAATCTGGAGGGCATCATGCTGAGTGAAATAAGTCAATCACGAAAGGACAAATATTGTATGAGACCACTACCGTAAAATCTCATGAAAAGATTTACACACAAAGAGGAAAAATCTTTGATGGTTATGAGGGAGGGGAGGGTTGGAATGAAAAAAACTCTAACTAGGCAGTAGATGGAAACCCTGGTGGCGCAGTGGTCAAGAGCTGCAGCTGCTAACCAAAAGTTCAGCAGTTTGAATCTACTAGGTGCTCCTTGAAAACTCCATGGGGCAGTTCTACTCTGTCTTATAGGGTCGCTATGGGTTGGAAACAACTCAATAGCAACAGGTTTTGTTTTGTTTTGTGTTTTAAGACAATAGATAAGTGGTAACTTTGGTGAAGGGTAAAACAGTACACAATACTGAGGAAGCCAGTACAACTTGCACAAGGCAAGGTCATGGAAATTCCACAGGCACATCCAAACTCCCTGAGGGACCGAATTGCTGGGCTGACAGCTGTGGGGACCACGGTCTCGAGGAACATCTAGCTCAATTGGCATAACACAGCTTTTAAAGAAAACATTCTACATTCTACTTTGATGAGTAGCATCTGGGCTCTTAAAAGCCTGTGAGCAGCCATCTAAGATACTACACTGGTCTCACCCCTTCGGGAGCAACGAAGAATGAATAAAACTAAAGATACAAGGGAAACATTAGTCCAAAGGACTAATGGACCACAACTACGTCAGTCTCCACCAGTCTGAGTCCAGTACAACTAGATGCTGCCCAGCTACCACCACTGACTGCTCTGACAGGGATAACAATAGAGGATCCCAGACAGAGCTGGAGAAAAATGTAGAAGAAAATTCTAACTCACCAAAAAAAAAAAAAAAAAAAAACTGACTTATGGGCCTGAAAGAGACTGGAGAAAACCCAAGAGTATTGCCCACTGAAACCCCTTTAGCTCAGTAATAAAGTCACATTTGAGGTTAACGCTTCAGCCAAAGTTTAGACAAGCCCATAAAATAAAACAAGACTTTTTTAAAGGGGCACAACAGCCTAGGGGCAAGGACTAGAAGGCTGGAAGGGACAGGAAAGCTAGTAATAGAGAACCCAAGTTAAGAAGGGAGAGTATTGACATGCCGTGGGGTTGTTAACCTATGTCATAAAACAATACGCGTACTAACTGTTTAATGAGAAGCTAGTTTGTTTTGTAAACCTTCATCTAAAGTACAATAAGAAAAGAAATAATTATTTTTGAAATAATATGTATGAATGAATAAATGAAGTCTCTTTAAAACAACAAAAAAAAAATCATTCTAAGAGCTTTAATGTGCAGTTTAATCCTCAAACAACACTCAAAAAATAAAGTATTAGTCTCAGTTTACATATAGGAAACTGAGGCAAAGAGAGGTCAAATCATTTGTCCTAGAAACTGAGGAAGGTCACATATCAAGTTAAGAAGAGCTGAGATTTAAAACCAGTTGGTCTGGTTCCTGAGCCTATGATTATATTCATAATATTCTATTGAAAAAAAGTAAATAAAAACTATTTTTAAAAATCTAGTCAATTTAACTGTATGTGATAGGTGCCACATCAATGTTGGGAATAAAATACTTCAAAAATTTAGAAGAGGAGAATTACTTATGTCCAGAACCTCAAGAGGCACTTCATGGAAGTGAAATGTGAGCTATATTACTGGGGAGCTGCCAATACCTTGCATGACAATTATCTTGTTTATTTCCTGAGAGGTAATCAGTGTTACCCGTGGTATACATTCACTTTCTAAGCACACACATGTGCACACACACCCAATCGAGCCACCTTATTTAAACTGTACATATAATAGCTTACTACTGTAAGTTGAAGGGCTTCAGGTGAGATGCACCATTTCTTGGAAATACATAAAAAGCAACAACTGAACAAGAAAGAATGCAGCTGTGTTTGGAGTCATTAACCGTGCTAGATAGCTCTGTTATTAAAGAGCACAGGATGTGATTCTATGCTGGCGTGAATATTTTAACCTTGAGAATAAGCAAGGAGAATGCTAGGTGATCTTAAGGGGAGAATTCTCTTTCATCTGGAATGTAATTTTCTTTGAATCACAAGTGGGGGATTATTCATCATTATTCAAGTACTTATAGATTAGTTTCCTTTAAAATCTGGACAAAGGCAAGAATTTTCACTGTCACCAGGAATGTTAATATTGCGCTAGTATTTCTAGAAATATAATAGGATTAAAAATAAAGCAAAATAAAACAAAAACAGTAAGATATTTGGAGGAGAAGAATCTACGTTTTGATAGTTTGTTGATCATATAAGAAAAATCCAAAGGAATCAACTCTAAATCTTTAGAATGAATAATAAGAGAGTTTGATAAATTGGACAATAGAAAAGACGAATATACTAAATGAATAACCAAGCTAACCTGCTAGAATGATATTCTGGAAGACCTTGGTAATAGCATCTAAATGCATATAGTACCTAGAAATAATTTTATGGGGAAATGAAAAGAATATATAGGAAAAATACAAGTATATATCAAAAAAAGGAGATATACTTGATCTTTGAATGGAAAGACTAAATTTGTCAAGCAATTAATATTCTCAATCTATGTACAGATTTAATGTTCTCTCAATCACTACCTTAGTGGAATATTTTTAGTGACTTGATAATTATAGTTTTAAAATTTATAATTAAAAAAATAAAATGAAAAATAGGGAAGACTTTTTCAGCTATTCAAACTCATTATGAAATTACAATAGTTAAAACATCAAGAGGTTAGTATCAAAAGCAGCACACAGATCAATAGAGTATTATGAATAGCCCGGAAACAGACTTTATAATACATAAGAACATAATACATAGTAAAAGATGTCTAGCAAACTAATGAAAAAAAAAAATGAGGAGGGTATTTATTGTTCAACAGATGCTATAGGAAAAATTGAGTCTTTCCCTGACACTACCAAATTATATACTCAGATAATTACACTTAAAAATGAAACCACAAAAGAATGAGAAGAAAATAAAGGCAAATATTTAACTAATATTAGGGTAAGTTGGGACCATTTTCTTTTGACAATTCTAATCATTTTAGGCCAGGCTCCGATCCATTTGAAAATTAAATGAAAGGTTATAGAGCCTGTCTCTCAGGACAGGGAGATAAGAAGGGGAAACACGTATGTGCACACAGAAACTTGTGCATATAATTATAGATGATTTGTAAATATTGGGGGAGGGGATAAAAGAGCAGACGATAAAGAGAAGCAGGGTGTCATGTATCAAAGCTTTCACTCCATCTTCTAGGAACCAGTTTTCTGTTAGCTAGTCCCACTGAATCCCAGAGTTGAATTGAGGTGGACCCTGCCTTACTTAGGATCCTAGATAAAGAGAAGGTCATCAGGGCGAAAGAAAAGAGTATTGGTGTAGGTGTACTGTCATCCATTTTCCTTAGTAAACTCCTCTCTACAACTATATTCTCCAGATTTGTTCAACAAGTGGTGAGAGGCTCCATGGAATACGGATGGGAAAAAAAATAAAAATCTGTAGGCTTGTAATACTGGCCCCCTTCTTAGTTAATTAGCCCCTTACATTCCTTAAGACTTCAGCAGAAATATTACGCCCTCTGGAAAGTGTGCCTGATCACTCCAAACTATGTTAAGGCCTGTGTTATTGATTCCTACTTCATTTTGTGTTTCTTGTAACCCTTATCATGCACTTGTAATTGTTCTTCAGTGCCTGTCTTCACGATACTCTCAGTTCTGTTAGAGCAAATACCATGCCTTCTCTTTTTTTAATTGCTATTTCTCTATATTTTATCAAACACCTAGGACATTCCACGTACATAAAAATGGATATTGAATAAATAAAATAGGATGGCATAAAAAATAAATTACATTTTTCATAATTTTGCATTATTTTGCTTTATCACTCAAAATTATCATATACACTCAGCTTGGCAATGGTTCTTGGCACTTAAAATAGAATTTAATCTCATAAATGAAAAAAATTCTAAAATCACATTAAATGCCTGTAAGATGGATTTCACATCCATTTGTCCTGAAAACAAGTTCAGTAAATTCTCATATATGGTGACGTGAAGCTTTGTTTTCTTTTATGATGCTTCATGCCGTGACATATGAACTGGGTGCCAAACTGTGGGTTCCCTGGTTCTATCCGGGAACATCATCTGGACAAGCATTGGATTAGCAGATGGGCAAAATCAAAGAGGGTTTTGTGATAGGCCTTCTGGAATTTGAGGATAAAATTTCAAAAGCCTCAAGCATGCTCTGGCAATTCTTGGCAATGATGCACCATGCTCAAAATAGGAAAGGTAGAACCAGTTATACTGCAGACTTTAAAACATAACAGTACTAAAGTTCTGAGGATCATGACCTTCTGTGTTCTCAGGCTACCTCTCAGTTTTTCTAAGACAGAATCTCGACAAAAATCCTCTGAAAACATCCCTGTAGAAATGTTTTTTTTTTTTTGGCAAATGATACTTTTAACTAATTAGCTTGTTATCAGATAAGTTAAAACTAGTTGGGTTTAATGCTTCTATGATGATTTGTTTTGGCATTTTCGGTGCTATAAGTAAAGATATAATTAAAGAAGTTTAAGGTAGTTTCTAAATTTAGGCATCCAAGAATGAATGGTATTTATATGTCCAAAATTTGATATAATAAATAATTATATAAGCCAAACACTTATACCCAAGGAAAAACTTTTTGTGATCAATTTATGAGACTCTTTTTTTATTATTTTTTTTTAGAATTTGATTATTTTCATGTCTATTGAGATGTGAATAGTTCGGTCTCAAACTCCTTAACATGTAAATTCAGTAATGGTGTCCTTGCTACTTAGAAATTGAGCTAAATGCATTTTACTATATCTTTTTACTACTATTGTACTAAAGAAATTTACTCAGTGACTAAAACTATTGACATACAAAAGGAATTCCAGGGTATTTTCAGGCACACAATAAGGGGCAGAATTCAAATGAAATAAATACTAGTAGAATTCAAAGAGTTAACATTTTAAAAACAGAAAAATTTTAAATCGTGTTGTGTACAGTATATGTGCTGTGTCAACATATAATTTTATTGTTTTTTGTGGGCTCGAGTTTAATGTGTTTTCTGAATGTTTGTTAGAACGTTTACTCCTGTGTGACTCATGGACTGGTGACAAAATACTTTGTAAGGGCAGAATAAGAATGAGCACAATGGTAAACCAGGTAACACTTTGTCAGAGCCCTGAAAAATGATAGTATCTTAGACAGTATATTGGTTAACAATCTCTCAAAAGAAAAAAAAAATTTTTTTGTAGCGGTGGCTTATTTTTGTGGTGCAAGTACTCCCACCTCATGGCCAATTTCAAGCCACCGACAATTAACGAACTGGCTTGCAAAATTGCTGGAAACTTAATAATCGTGCCCTACTGGGCATGACCTTCTTCTATCCTGAACCTCACTAGTTTGCTCTGAAAAAGAGACAGAAACAAACACACAATTTTAAATGTACCATTATTTTGACATCAAATGCTGTGAAGGAAATATAGTAAAGAGCCCTCATTCATCCATGGTGATTGTGTAAAGGCATTTCCACTAAGGTCTAATCTGCTCAACTCTGTGCTAACTCAGGCCACGTGCTGGCAAATTTTTTAGAACCAGTTCTGGGTGGGAGAGACCTATTTTTATAGTGGGGTCACGATGGTTAAGCACTTGACTGCTAAGCGAAAGGTTGGCAGTTCAAACCCACTCAGCTGCTCTACTTCCATGAAGATTACAGGCTAGGAAACTGTATGGGGCAGTTCTACTCTGTCACGTGGTGTTGCCATGAATCTAAAATTGACTTAATGGCACCTGACAACAACAGCTCCCACCATGGCTGATTTAAAGTCACCGATGTGTTATCCCTGAGCCGAGTTGGAAAGAGATGTGCAAGAGAGTGTCATTAGATAGCATTTTCACTGCAGAGATATATTTGATTTAAATAGCTTCAACAGCATAGGTAATAGAAACATGTAGAAAAATAATTGGGAAGTGATGAGTGGTGGATGTTTATTGGCTTTCTTTTTAATATAATTTATTTAATTGTTAATTTATATAATTTAATCTTAATAATGACTGTTTAACAACTGTTTTTGAAAAATTCCTGAAATTTTAATAATTAGTTGTACAAGGCCAGTACAAGCCTGCTCAGCACACCACTAACTCTCATTGTCCGTCTACCCCTCCACACCCCGACATTATGCACAGTAATGGAAACACTTAGAATCACACGTCGAACTGAGGGACCTCTACACAGAGAGAGGTCAGAGAGTCACAGCATGAATCTGCCAAAACTTGTACCCAAGGTCACCATCAGGATGCTCCATGACAGTTTCTATTCCTTTCTATAAACAACGACAGCAACAAAACTTGATTGTTTTTCATTTTAGGCCTAGAGAAGTCGTCAAGTTTAAGTCAAAAGAATAATAATGCTGGATTTGGGAATTGGGATGCAAGCCAGGACCAGACACATCAGATACATTCTACCCTTTTTGCCTCACCTGAAAACACCTGCTGGCAAATGCCAGCCCTGTGAGCAGAGTTCAGGGTCAGAATTCTCAGTGCTCTAATGATTGGCTACTCCTAGTTTGGGACAGATTCGTATTTCTTCAGCTAAGATTTTGTTCCACTCCAGGCACTTCGATAAGCTCTTCGAATAAACGTTTTCTATTTAACCTCACAATAAGGTGAGTTTTAGAGTCCCATTTTTCTGAAAGGGAAATCAGGGCTTACAGAAATTATGTAACTTGCCGCAACCCACAGGTAATAAATGGTAGAGTAAAATTTGAACTTAGGTGTGTCCTCTGCAGAGACTGTGTTCTTCACAGTTGCGTTATATTGCCTAAGGTAATAAACATCATGTTTATGACAATAATGATTGACATTTGTTCAGTGATACCTCTGTACTAAGAATTGTTCTAAATGCTTTGTATATATAACTCATTTGTTCTCATGACAACCACTCATTAGTACATTTTATCAGTTTTTTAAGATATTATCAACTGTAGACATTCCATTGATTTATGAATATTGAAGCAAAAATAGCAATGTTATATGTACTATATTAAAAGTCATATTGATATACCATACATCCTAAATTAATAAATACTTATATCTCAAGACCAAAGAAACATGGCACATTGAAGTCTGTATTAATAAGGATGTCAAACTAGGGTCTTAAAAGCCTGTGATTAGCCATCTAAAATACTCCACTGATCTCACCCCTTCGGGAGCAAGAAAACTAAAGATAAAAGGGAAAGATTAGTCCAAAGGACTAAAGGACCACACCTACCATAGCCTCCACCAGACTGAGTTCAGTACAACTAGATAGTGCCCAGCTACCACCACTGACTGCTCTGACAGGGATCACAATACAGTGTCCCAGACAGCTGGAGAAAAATGTAAAACAAAATTCTAACTCACAAAAAAAGACCAGACTTATTGGCCTGACAAAGACTGGAGAAACCTTGAGAGTATGGCCCCTGGAAACCCTTTTATCTCTGTAATGAAGTCACTCCCAAGGTTCACCTTTCAGTCAAAGATTATGTTGTTGTTGTTGCTAGGTGCTGTTGAGTCATTTCTGACTCATAGCAGCCCTATGTACCACAGAACAAAACACTGCCCAGTCCTGTGCATCTCACAATTGTTGTTATGTTTGAGCCCATTGTTGCAGCCACTGTGTCAATCCATCTCGTTGAAAGTCTTTCTCTTTTCTGTTGACCCTGTACTTTACGAAGCATGATGCCCTTCCCGAGGGACTGATCCCCCCTGACAACATGTCTAAAGCATGTAAGACACAATCTCGCCATCTTTGCTTCTAAGGAGCATTCTGGCTATACTTCTTCCAAGACAGACTTATTTGTTCTATTGGCAGTCTGTGATATATTCAATACTCTTCATCAACACCACAATTCAAAGGCATCAATTTTTCTTTGGTGTTCCTTATTCATGGTCCAGCTTTTGCATGCATATGACGGGATTGAAAATACCATGGCTTAGGTCAGGTGCACCTTAGTCTTCAAGGTGACATCTTTGCTTTACAATAAAGGCCAAAGTTTAGATAGGCCCATAAAACAAAACTAGACTAAAGGAGCACAACAGCCCAGGGGCAAGGACTAGACGTCAGGAGGAGATAGGAAAGCTGGTAATAGGGATCCTAAGGTCAAGAAGGGAGAGAGTTGACCTGTCGTGGGGTTGTTCATCAATGTCATTAAACAATATGTGTACTAATTGTCTAATGAGAAACTAGTTTTTTTTTTCTGTAAACCTTTGTCTAAAGTACAATAAAAAAATATGATGATAATAAGGATGTAAGAGAAAGGGTTAGCATGTAATGTAACATATTTACAAACCTCATAGATTAATATGCAGACATTTTGGGGGGAGGGGGACATTAGCCTGCTTACTACAAAAACCACAGAACAGAAAAGAGAAAAATAGAGCTTCTCTTTAATTTCAATTAAAAAAAAAAGTTCCAGAGAAGAATTCTGATTGGCTTGGAAAGGTTACCTACCTGTCCTTGTGGTAAGGACGGGAGTGAGAACCAGGCAGTATGTCATAATTGGCAGTCCCAAATAGAGCCACATATTTGGAGTCATAAGAGAAGCAGTTCAATGAAAGTGTGCAGCTATTTTAACCTAACCTGTTACTGCCTCTCTTTAGGCGCCCAATGCTCTAAACACACCAAAATACTAGCTCCAACCACCCTACATTTTCACACATCTCTTCACATCTTCTTTCAGACCTCACTGCCTTCCCATAATTCTGTGCTTATGGAAGTTCTTATTCTACTAAGTATGCAATTCTGGGAATGCATATTCTGGTAAAAGGGGTAGATTTCTGGAACTGTCCAGCTCTCCAATATTCAAACCATTTACTACTATATGGAAGTTTTACTAATAACATTGTCATTGATTCTGAGAGCAAATGTTGCCCTTTCACATTCATTGAATGTTTCAGAAGCCCTCTCAACTCTTGTAACTAGGGAAAATTTATTTATCCTTGTGTGCCTTCATCTTACATTGTTCTCTATTATTGCAAATGCTTTCAAAAGTCTAGGGTGTTTGAATTTGCTTTTAGAGAGATTGATAAATACCAAGTTTACTTTCCAGTCCACTTCTCCTTTCATTATGGCACTAGATACTTATGATAATGTCATGCCTCCAGGCCATCTGACCTGTTTCTGCAAAAAGAAAATTTAATCCTGAAAGAACAGTTTTGATTAGAAAGAAATACTTTTAATTTAAAATTAGATTTTAACCAAGAATTACTGTCTAAAACAAATGACTAAATTCTCACATAAAAATGAAAAAGAATATCCTGGCATAACCCACCCAGTGCCGTCAAGGATATGCATATCCTAGCATATGCATATGTTATTTCATGTGAAATAGAATTTGTCTTAAACATGCTCATCAATGTTAGTTCACTGCTCAAGCAGTAAATTCCAAGACCAACACACTAGTATGTTACCAGAAGAAGGTATCTGCCTTAGTTATCTAGTGCTGCTATAATAGAAATACCACAAGCGGATGGCTTTAACCAACAGAAATTTATTCTGTCATGGTTTAGGAAACTAGAAGTCCAAAATCAGGGCACCAGCTCTAGGAGAAGTCTTTCTGTCTCTATTGGCTCTAGGGAAAGGTCCTTGTCATCAATCTTCACCTAGTCTAGTGGCTTGTCAGTGCAGAGACCCCTGGTCCAAAGGACGTGCTCTGCTCTTAGCTCTGCTTTCTTGGTGGCATGAAGTCTCTATTTCTTTTCTAGCTTCTCTCTTTTATATCTCAAAAGAGATTGACTCAAGACACAATCTAATCCTGTAAATCGAGTCCTGCTTCATTAACATAACTGCCTCTAATCCTGCCTTATTAACATCGTAACCCATTGCCGTGGACTTGATTCCAACTCAAAGCAACCCTATAGGACAGAGTAGAACTGCCCCATAGGGTTTCCAAGGACTGCTTGGTGGATTCAAACTGCTGACTTTTGGTTAGCAGCAAACATTTAACCACTGTGCCACCAGGGTTCCCATTAACATCATAGAGGTTAAGATTTACAACACATAGGATAACCACATCAGATCACAAAATGGTGAACAACCACACAACATGGGAATCTTGGTCTAGCCGAGTTGACACACATTTGTGGGGGACACAATTTAATCCATAACAGTGTCATCTCATTATAAAGACAAATTCAAAAGCAGACTCCTATTTTTAAGAAAATAAGATTATCTATGAAGTAGGTATTTGGTAAAACAAAATACATAAAAACGATGAAGAATGTCAAAATGATAAAGTATAACGTTGTTGTTGTGTGCTGTCGAGTTGATTCCAACTCATAGCAGCCCTATATGACATAATAGAATTTTTTCCATAGAATTTCCTAGGCTGTAATGTTCACAGGAGCAGACGGCCAGATCTTTTCTCCCACAGAGGCGCGGTAGGTTCCACCCACAGACCTTTCTGTTAGCAGCCAAGTACTTTAACCATTGTGTTATCAGGGATCCTTAAAGTATAGCATAGAAATTGATTTTTAAACTAGAGATTTATCCCTAGAAAAAGTCCTTAATGTTCTTCCAGGATAAACTTTTCAACTTCTTCAATTCTTTTAATAACCTTAGACAGTTACGCTTATATTACTTTTCTAATAACACAATGCTAATATTCACCAGAATGATTCACTAGGGAAATATGCTCACTTCTATTCAGAAAAGAAATATCATAATAAAGCACTATTTGATTTTATGGCATTGAGACCAAGATTATTTTTACAACTATTAGATATCTGCTAACAATTTTCTTCTAAACCTAAATCAGTTTAATGTTAAAAAAAAAAGGTTTTTCCCGATGAATGCCCTGACAGGGAACACAATAGAGAATCCTTGATGGAGCAGGGGAACAGTGGGTTGCAGACCTTAAATTCTCATATTAAGGCTAGACATAATGGTCTGACTGAGACTAGAGGGGCCCCAGAGGTCACGGTTCCCATCCTTCTCTTAGCCCAATACTGGAACCATTCCCAAAGCCAACTCTTCAGACAGGGATTAGACCAGACCATAAGTCAGAAAATGATACTGGTGAGGAGTGAGTTTCTTGGCTCAAGTAGACAAACGAGACTATGTAGGCAGCTCCTGTCTAGAGGGGAGATGAGAAAGCAGAGGAGGACAAGAGTATGGACAGGGGAAATACAGGGTGGAGAGGAGGAGTGTGCTGTCTCATTAAGGGGAAAACAGCCAGGAGTACACAGCAAGGTGTATATAAGTTTTTGTATGAGAGACTGGCTGGATCTGTAAACTTTCACTTAAAGCACAATTAAAAAAAAAAAAGGTTTTTCGTTGAATTTTGACAGAATTTGCAAATCTCTTTAGTAAAATTACTTTGTCCTCATCTCCTAGCCCTCTAACAGCTCTAGCTGGTAAAACTACTTCATGCTCACTGTCAGTGTGCTTTTCTGACACCTTCTCCTTTATTCAACTTCTAAATACTGAAGTATCTATGGCTCTGTCCTAGGCCTTCTTCTTTTGCCCCTCTACACTTTTTACCTGGGCTTTATTATCTTCTCCAGGGGCCTCACTTACCCTCGAGACCCTAAAATAGAAATCTCAGCCCTGTAACTGCCATCTGGGCTCCACACTCACTTAAAACATTTTCCTACCAAACAGGTCCTCCCAGATGTAACCTGGCTCCCTCACTTTCAGTATATCCAGAAACGAACCTATGATCTCCCCAAGGCAGCAGGCTCACTCCTGTGTCCCATTTGGCAGAGAGTGGCTTCAGCATCCACCCAGTTGCTTAAGCCAGAAAGTAGGCCAACATCCTCAACACTCCCCTCTTCCTTAAACTTTATACCCAATCTAGCATCGAGTCCTACTATCAATTTTACATCAAATATGTTTGAAATGGCTGGACTTTCCACATCGACATTAGTTATCTCCAGGCTATGATGAATTAATTAGCTGATTATTTGCAAGTTATGTTATTATATATTAGTTATTTTTTGCCTCTTCTTTTTCAGGATGTAAACTCCGTAAGAGATTGCATTTATCTCTCTGCTGTGCCACCTAGCATGATCTTTTACACTGAGAAGACTATCATCAGACATTTGTTGTAGAGCAAATAAATAAACGAACACTAAGATGCCACTTCACGTGGTTACTCTTTACAGAAGAGTTTGCTTTATTAAGGAAATGGCTCTAATGGCTTGGCTTTCTTCGAAATTTATATACATAATCCACTTCCCTTAATCACCTGATGTTTCTCTGTTCTTACTCTGCTCCAAAGATAATTAACAGCCAGCTCATTCCCAGGCAGGTCTGCAGCTGTCACTGCATCTCAATAAATTTTAAAAACTATGCCTACTCAGAATGTTGGTGTAGTAGGAAGTGTTTCTCCTTAATGAATTGACTAATACTCAACTAGTGGTGGGAAGTTCCTGCAACACTCCTCCTTACACATCCATTCCCCGGTGATTTATGACTACACTTTGCAGTCAAAGTTGACAAAATAAATAAATCATGACTTTATCTTCAAAGAGCTCAGAGTTCAATAAGAAAGAGACTATGCAAAAATCAGTGAAATATAAAATACAAGCAAAGGCTATAGCTGAAATGTCTTTATAGCCCCAACAGTCTATGACCTTTCCAAAAAAAAAAAAAGCAACCATGTTTTAGCTTTAGGACAGCAACTTAACAGAAAGTAGACAATCAGCATTTTTATTGATTTCTGAAAAATCAAGTAAGTAAATTACTACCTCTGGGAGTCTCCAGGAAGACTGCACAGATGTGATGCCATTTGAAACCAAATACAAAAACTGAGAATAAGTGGCAATGTGAGAGAGGAAGTTGGTCTTACTAAACCAGCTGCCACTGAGCCACTTTTAATTCACGATGACCCCATGTGTGTCAGAGTAGAACGTGCTCCGTACAGTTTTCAATGGCTGATTTTTCAGAAGTAGATCCCCAGGTGCCTCTGGGTGGACTCAAATCTCCAAATTTTCAGTTAGCAGCCAAGCTCATTAGCTGTTTGCACTACCCAGGGACTCCAGTCTAACAACAACAACAATGACAAAAACTCGTTACCATCGAGTTGAACCCAACTCATGTCCACTCCGTGTGTTACAGATTAGAACTGCTCCACAAGCAGATTGCCAGGTCTTTCTTCTGTGACACCACTGGGTGATTTTGAACCATCTTCCTTTAGAAATCCTGGTGGCATAGTGGTTAAGTGCTGCGGCTGCTAACCAAAAGGCCCACAGTATGAATCCACCAGGCAGTCCTTAGAACTCTACAGGGCAGTTCTACACTGTTCTATAGGGTCACCTTGAGTTGGAATTGACTTGACGGCCATGGTTATTTTTTTACCTTTTGATTAGCAAACCCTTTGCACCATCTAGGAACCTTACAGTCCAACTGAAGGGGAGAACAAGTGCAAAGACATAGAAGCTTGAGAAGGAACTACGTGTTCAGAACAATGAGTGGTTTTGAGTGTACTGAGCCTGGAATCCACAAGAAGACAGGCACAGGAAGAAGTTGCTTAAAGTCATATTGTCAACTCCTTTTGCCATTCTAAGTTTACACTTTATCCTCTAGGAAATAAGGAGCCATGCAAGATTTAAACAGAGAAGTGAAATACTTAGATTCGTCTTCTTGAAAAAGTCCATTTTGAAGAACGGACCAAAAGGCCGAATGACTATAGTTAATGGAGCAAATAGATTTTATCTTTTTGCCAATTCATGATCACCTAGACACATGTTTCAAAAGGAAGTCTCTGTAGAAAAGTCTTCTTGATCCAACAGCAATGGCTTGCCTATGTGGTGCATAAATCCAGGAACATCAATACGCCGAGGAGAAGGTGAAAGGCTCAGGAGCCAGCTGTATGAATAGCATCGGGACATTGGTAGTGGGAAACCCAATGGAGTGCTTAACTGAAGAGATATTTTGGAAGGTATAAGAGTAGTGCTTCTTGAAAAAAATAATTAGAAAATAGTGGTACGGAGTCGTTTCTTTAAGTCTCTTAAGCATAACAGAAGATTCATCCATTCCTGTAGTTCGGTTTGGGTATATGGGACCATTAATAAGTTAGAAACTGTGACTGAAAGAAGTGCTTCTGAATCCTCTCTACATTTCATTGTCTCCAGCAGATTTTCATTTTATTTTATTGTACTTTTTCCCCGCCCCAGATAGCTGTCTTTCTACATTAGTAGCAGCAATTTTCTCTTTGAGTTTCTCTTGGGACAAAAATGACATTGGTTGAAAGGAAGGAATATAATATTTATATAAAAAAAAAATACAGCCTAACAAATACATTTTATACGGGAACCATTATATTATTTATTAAATCAGCAAATGTTTGTTCAGTAACCCTTTTGAGTCATTTTGTTTAACTGTTAAAGTCAGCAAATATTTGTTCACCGACTCTTTATTGCCTGTGTAGTCCAAGGGAAAAAAAAAAGAAGTAATATAGTCTCTCCCCTTGGAAAGGGTAAGAATTTTTCATGTTTTCAGAGTAAAATTAACTGCTTAGGATCTACCCCTCTCCTGCAGCCCCCAAGCCAATCTATTAACCACTCTTTGTTCATAGGAAGGAAGTGGTTCTATCTAGGGCTAACAGCCAAGAATTTTGCATTCCATTCCATTCATTGCTTCTGCTACTGATTTTTTTGAGTAATATTAAGTAACAGTTCTACAGAATTTCTCTTTTTCCGGTGGAACATGGCAGTGCCCTAGAAATTCCTCTAATGTGGGCATGGCCTGGGGCATGACAAAGAATTAGGTGGAGACCAGACATGCATCTCTGGCACATCTCAGGAATGTCCCCAGAGATGGCTCATTACTGAGTAGCTGAGCAGAGACATGACTCAGCCAGAGAGTTTATGCAAGCGCTGTCTGGGGCAGCTACAGCAGTGCTGGCAGGAGCCACAGCTCAGCCAGTGTTTCCTGGATGTAGAAGAGAAAATAGCCTTTTCTTCAGAATTGAGACTTTTAAATAGCGATCTGATTATACAAACTCTTGAATTGAGTCTTTTGTCAGCACAGAAATGTTAAGAATAGAAGTCTGCTATCTGATAATGCTAACTTTTTCATATATTACCCATGGATTTGTAGCTCATTGAGAACAATTAATATTTCATCAGTGGAAATTAGAACTCTTCTTAGGAATGGATTCTTTAGAAAAAATACCTTGATTTTGGTCATTGAAAAGTGAGGAAGGTCCTCTTGGTAAGCGTTGGAAAGAGATAACTAAGGAATATGTAGACTTGTTTCATAAGAAATAAATGCTAAACCTGAGGTAAAGGAAAAGGAAGGGGAAAGAGAAGAGAGAGAAGAAAGGTAATCAAGCAACACAGCAGGGAGGATGAAAGATTCTTCTAAAGAATAGTGTAGGGTAAGTAACATCTCAAATGGTTTCAACTGTACACATTTTTATTGCCTTTGAAGTCTTTGTGGTCTATACACACTTATTTTGCTTTGGGGTTTTGATAGTTTGGTGTTTATTTGGGGATAGTATTTACAGTCTTTGATATGAAGAAACTCAAAGTTTTCTCACGCCATTATGCGTCATTTGTTATTCAGTGCCTGCATTGTATGACGGAAACCGAGCTGTTAAAAGCAAGTACAATCACTCTGTTTAACTATATTGGGCAATAGCTGCATAATGCTTAGTTTGTGGGGATTTGTGTGTCAAGGATCATGTGACAATCTCTTTATGGCACTGAGGTAAGACTGTGCATTTGTCTTTGCTGTGCCCCTCCTTTCTGCCCTCGGTGTACTCCTTATTACAATGAGTTCATATTTATGAAACTATAGACGACTAGTTTCTAGCTGTGATGAAATTTAAACCCCTGTGAAGGTTTCAGCTGATCCTAAGTGAGAAAATTACCATTTTCTTCAGGTCAAAAATTCCAGTTTGATGTAAAACAGACCCTGGAAAGGGAAGTCCTCTAAGAAGTCACTTTTGATCCAAAGATCTCTCACCAAAGTGTCAATGACTTTCCACACACATGAGCAGGTTTATTTTTTCCCCCTGTTTTCATAAAGAGCAACTATTCCCACGATTAGGTTATCCCAGAACCATCATTCACATCCTGCTTAACTACTCCTGGTTTTTTAGCAACAAAAAGCAATAAGCAGATGATAAATATCATGACGGTGTTGACTCAATGCCTGAGAAGTATGTAGTGGACAGTATGGGGTCTCTGCACATATCCCCTTGGATCCTTTTTGTACCATTTTTGTGTGTAAAATGATGGGGTGCGAGGGACTTGGTGTGCATTCAATAATCTCTCTCCTATCCCTTAAAAATGACAAATGGCTATCGATTGCTATGAATATCAGCTCTCTTGCCTCCAGCTGGAGCAACTTTAAAGCATAATGTATACTCCAGAACTCCCTGAAGAATCAGGCTGAAGTTACCCTCTGCAGGACTTATGCCTAAAACTGCACCTGCACCATTGCTTGGCTTCCTTCCGTTTCCTCTCCTGCTTCCTCCACTCCCTAGCCTGTATCCCTGGGGCACTTCCTTAATAAATCCCTTACACATCCATCCTTGGCTCAGGGTCTGCTTCTGTGGAACCTGACCAAGACAAAGAGGTGTGAATGAAAGGACAGAGACAAGGACAATCTGAATCACCAAGTGTGAGGTAGGAAATAGATTACTGGAAGATGGTATTGGGGAAAGCAAGGTAATATGGAAGGAAAAGAATGGAAGTAATGGGAAGAAAGGGGTCAAGAAGGAAGGTACTGTAATCTGGGACCATAGAACATAGTCCTAAAAGTGGATCCTGAAACACAGTGGCTAAAAATGCAAGGCCCTGGAGTCCTGCTGATTAAGGATAAATTTCCAACTTGCCACTTCATAACAGTGTTAACCTTGGGCAAGGTATTTTACTCTTTAGGCTTTTGCTCTAAGTAATAATTTTAAATGCAGAAAGAAACTTTACACTTAAAGGTGTTTATTGCGGCTGAGGGCTATCGTTTCTCTCTATATGCACACATACTTTCAAAGTTTAGCAATACTTGTCTATAGAATGCATTTCCTCTGTTGGCAGTAAGGATGGATTTGTTAAACAGGTGTATGTATAAAGGAAACAAAGTAGTAATTACATCGCATCTATCAATATAGGAGGCGCAGTGATTAAGGACACATCTGCTAACTGAAAGTTCAGTGGTACGAGTCCACCAGCTGCTTCACGGGAACAAGATGCGGTAGTCAGCTTCTGTAAGGATTTATGGCCTTGGAAACTCTACTCTGTCCTATAGGGTCCTATAGAATGGTCCCTGGAAGCAAGGATGGCAAGATTGCATCTTACGTACTTTGGACATGTCAGGAGGGATCAGTCCTTGGACAAGGACATCATGCTTGGTAAAATACAGGGTCAGTGGAAAAGAGGAAGACCCTCAATGAGATGGACTGACACAGTGGCTGCAACAATGGGCTCAAGCATAACAAGGATTGTGAGCATGGGGCAGTACTGGGTAGTGTTTCATTCTGTGGCACTTAGGGGTGCTATGAGTCAGAGCCAACTCGATGACACCTAACAACAACAATTAAAATAATAAATAAATACATAAGTGAATTAACAAGTAACAAGTCTTTGACAAGCTGATATTTCGACTGAGACCTCAATGAGTAAAAGTTATGAGCTTTCCAGATTTGGAAAAACAGCATTCCTAGGCAGAGGGACCAACTAGTTCGAAGATCCTCAAATAGGAATGAACTTGGCAATTTTGAAGAACATAAGTATGAAGAAGAGAAGAAAAATATTGATAACAATACAGGTCATGAAGATAAATAAGCTTGAATTTGAATCTTTGCTCTGTGAGATGTTCTCCCTAAAGCACAATAAAAAAAAAAAAATGAAATGAGACTTTCTCTCTCTTGGACTGTTTCTTCATCTGTAACTGATGATGATAAAATTGCTCAGGTTTATTGTGAAAATAAAAATGAGATAATACATGTAAAGTGCTAAGCATTATGCCTTTACATATTAAGTACTCAATAAACAGCTTTAATTCAATAAAAATAATCAAAATTTAAAAGTATACACAGGATAGAAATGGAATGCAAAAGCTATACACGTAATATATTAAGTCTATGTAATGTCTTAAGGAGCCCTGGTGGTGCAATGGGTAAGTGCTTGGCTGGTAATAGAAAGATCAGCGGTTCGAACCCACCCAGCCACTCAAAGGGAGAAAAGACTTGGCGATTTTTGCTCACATAAAGATTACATCCTAAAAAAAACTCTTTGGGCAGTTGTAATCTGCTCCACAGGGTGGCTAGGAATTGAAATCAACTCAGCAGCACGCAACAGCACGAGGTGATATTATACATATATTGCATGTGCATGCAGAGAGAGAGAAATTCTGGTTTTCCTCATGATACATGCATCAGGGAATTTAAACATTCAGTATTGGAGTACAGGAGGTGTAAATAAGATAGATTGGATGACCCTAAAGATCCTTCTTACCTTGTGATGTCAGGACTCTATGAGTTTCCTGTGCAATAGTAAATGACAAATTGCTTTTGACATATTTGCTTGTTCATGTCAGCTCTCTGAATCAATGAAGAATGAATATCTGATCCGCTGAGGTATGGGAGTATGGTGGACAGGGCAATAGAAAGAGCCCTAGACTGATGGCGAACACAAATTGGTTCTGTCTGAGGTTCTGCTGCATATTAGCTTTGTGCCTCTAACAATTCACTGGCCACTCTGAGTCTCAGTTTCCTTGGGCGTAATGAATGGGTTAGACAAGAGGACTCAAAGATCTCTTTTAATTTTAGTGTCCTACATATTACAGGTAATTTTTCAATAAAAAATGACTTAATTAGTTTTGGTTCAATCTAGTTTAATATTGGTTTTTAGAAGATAATACTGATTTCTCTCCAGAAGAAAAACTAAAGAAATCTTCTGGATTGAGAAAAGTGTCAATAATTTTTATAAAAGCATATTAATTATTGCCATCATAACAAAATGATTATATACTCTCTGATTTGATGCATTTGCTTTTAACTTTTACTTTACATACAGACATAAAAACGACCAGGTTTTTACAGTAAGTAGCTCAAGGAGACCAGGCAGTCATATAAGGAAGTTCTGTAAATATCTCTGAAAGGCAAGGTGGTCCAGACCTCATTGATGTGACCACACATTAGATGAAGGCCATTCCTAGCATTGGAAATGACATCATATGGAATGTTTAACTGAAATGAACTGATCTGAACTTGACTCACCCATAGCCTTTTTATGCCGTAATCAAAAATTTTATCACTAATTCATAATGGGTGAAAGCGATTTACAAATACTGTTTAATCATGTAACAAAATAATTGAAAGGCAGGTGAGGAATGTGTCGGCTTTGTTTCATACAACTTAATGGAATCAAAGACATAGGACTAATGGTGTACAAAAAGTCACATACAAATAAGATAAGGTCAGGGTCAAGATCCACTTAAAATCCATTAAAATGTCATTGAGGTCACTACTCCACTCCATGTGAAAAGGTAATTATACTGCCTGGTGATAAAGCAAAATACCTTAACAAGAGGATGCAGTGACTTCCCTATTATTCAAGAGCAGTACGTGCATGAAAGGTTTTACCTGAAGGTATTTAATACATATATTCTTGTTTTATTTATAATATGCTAACTTATTAACATATTAACTTATTAAATGAGAAGGAATAGGGCACAATGAACCCCACAGGTAACTCTAAATAGGAGGACTTTGGGGACAAATTGCAACATTTTCATTTCTTAGGCCAAAACTATTTCTCCAAATATTCTATATTGTTGTTAGTTGCTGTCGAGTTGCTGCTATAGAATGCGTGAAATGGGCTAAAAAATACTGTTGTCGATTACACTGCTGAAATGTTATTTAAATTAGGGAAAATAACTTCTAAAAGAGGTTTTACATGTGAAATTATAAAAAATGCAACTCAGAAACGGACTGAGATACATATTATATTTTTAATTTTATAGATGAGGAAATAAGGCCAGTAGTCAAATTTTTGCGAGTCATCTAGTAGTAGTCAGTTTCTTATACCGCACATATTTCATTTCTGGAACTACTTTCTCACCGGTGGTGAACTCTTAGGCCGGCCAGAGAGCAATTGGTGAGGCATATCGGAGAGCCAACCAGTTGTGTGCGCATTCTGTTTTTCTTAGTGAGTAAATCTTTCCAGTGCAAAAGAAAAAATTTAGCGATGTTGAGGTAGGATGTAGGAATAGGAATTCCAAACAAAAACGTGATGGGGATTGTTCAAAGTGGTAGGTGGAATATTTGCACTTATATCCTTTCCCTTTTATCTTTGCATTAAGGCGATATTAAAGGGATCTGTAAGACACAAGGAAAGAAAATTGAACTGATGTAGAACCTATTAGAAAGTAACAGAAAACGGGAAATAAAATATTTCCCTCCACCTCTACCATCTTTTGTCATCATGCAGAGCAAAGTTTTGGCTTCTTAAATCCGTCCAATTTCAACAAGCAGGGCGGATTTTGGCTCAGAGGTAGGGGTGAGGGGCAGAGCAAGAAAAGAGGAGAGACGTGGTTGGTGCCAGAGATGACGGTATTACTTGTTACAAAATCTAAAAAAAAAAAAAACAAACAAACAAACTTCAGAAATGCTACTAGGCTAGAGGAGGAACTGACTTGACTTAAACTATTGGGTAAATTAGCAAGTTCAGCAAAATATGGATCATTAATATGATTTGATTAATGAGACCTGAGGAAAGCAGATTTATGTTTAAATTTATGTGAATCTTTGTGTATCTGAATTTAAAAACAGTGAAATAAAGCACTGAAAAGATTATTTTTCTAAGCATCAGAGCAACACGCAAGCCACACAATAGGACAAACTGGCAGATGAGTGGTGACAGCAATGTTAAGCTTTAATAAAAAAAAAAGTTTTAATAGCAGAGGGTATTTGTTTGTCCTTCAAAATATATAATTATCTCAGAAGATTCAATCAATCACAGTACATCGAAAGCTTCGCTGAGTGTTAACCAGGACATTGTTGAATCAAGCATTGCTTACAATGTTGCCAAAGGCTACATTCCCACTTAAAAGCCATTTCTTGTGTTTCAATTCACAGGCATGCTCACCATATTTTGGTTTCATTCAAATAGTTTCCCTAAATCAAAAGACTGAAAGAGAGGAAGTACAAGAAAGAGTAAGAACAATAAGATGATTATGGGGTTAGGGAATCTTAACAGAAAGACTAAAAGAATGAAATATGTGTACTTAAAAAAAAAATATCATATAACCAAACCACACTCCAGGAGAATATACAGAACAATTATAGTAAAGTATTTAAAAGACGAAAGCGAACTCGTTGCCCTCAAATAGATTCCAACTTATAGGGACCCTATAGGACAGAATGGAACTGCCCAACAGGGTTTCATAGGCTGTAATCTTTATGGAAGCAGACTGCCACATCTTTCTCCCAAAAGTGACTATTGGGTTCAAACTGCCAACCTTCCAGTTAGCACCCAAGCATTTAACAACTGTGCCACCAGGGCTCCTCGATGGTTAAAGTATATCCCAACAAACCCACTGCCGTCTGAGTCATTAAAGTATATATAAAGGACATAAATCCCAAAGAAAAACAATGTTGTGACCCAAGAGTTTATACATATTCAGGAGACTTAAATGGATGTCAAATAATGGTATATTTTCTGGTATTGAAGGCTGTTGCTCTGTAGAAATATTTCCAATGTGGTCCATGTATGCAGGCATAGACTAATAACAACAACAATAAATAGATGCAAAAATCTAATTTATTCTGTCAAAACTGAGGTCGTGCCTTCACAGAGTGTCTACTATAATAATATAAATACATTATAAATTTTAGTGTTTGTTTTTAAACTTTATAGACCCAGGCTAAGAATATTCTAAGAAACTTTTATTTATTAAATAAATCTTTGGGACAAATTCAAGAACACCTTTGTGGAATACACTTTGCAAACCATGCTGTTGATAGTGCAGTAGATAACTCCATGTTTTTATGTATTAAAAAGAAGATGACTTTAATATGATAAATATCTATATTTAAAAATAAAGAAGGAAATTGAGGTGGAGACATCACAGTTAGTAGATTAAAGCACAAATACATAATTCTTAAAAGACTATGTCCCTGTTGTTTCAAATTAAGACCTTGGTAGAAGAATGCTAGTGTGAAAAAAAACTAGTGAAACATGAAAAGAGACAAAATTATGTACAATTTCTGGAAATAGATAACATTTCCCTTTCTATGCCAAGAAATCTTGCTACTGGTTTCTTTTTAATCATACTTTTATTTTTATTTTTAATGTGATAAGATTTTAAGAAAATCTTGTTTTAAACTGTAAACAGATAACTTACAACATATTTTCTGACTGTTAATTTTAAAATTCAAGTGAAAATAATTTGAAATTAATTCATCCCTTCTGTTCCTATATCAGTTGATTGTGGAGAATAAGTCAGTTCAGAACATTCCCACAGTTTTTACAAACTCAAATTAAAGCTCAAACGTGGCCTGAAGAGGAAAATACAAACGGTCACCTTTGAGGGTAAAGTTATGAACCGTGGATATTAGTTATTTAAGAAGCTTATAAAATGCAACACTGTCAGTAACAAGAATATATTTTATTTAGACTTTTTAAATTCCAAAAAAATATTCTTGAAAGAAAATCTCAGTTTACGTAATTGAGCAACCAGGTATCCAGCAGGGTTTGGCTTTGCTGCTGGCCATGAAAGTGTCTAAGATTCCTATGTTCTGTTCTGAAGCAGTTCATTCAGTGGAGAAAAAGAGTCACGTAATTGTAACATTAAGTCATAGAGCAAAGGGACAAACAAAATGCCATGGGAAGACAAAAGTGAGAGAGAAGGTGTTAACATATATCATAGCATTTAGTTCTTCAATCAACCTAAAGGTAGTTGTTATAATTTTCATTTTACAAATATCAAAACTAAAACTTGAAGTTAAACAACACCCAAGATGATATAGGTGACTTTAAGATTGATGTCGTTTCTACTATAAAAGTAGCATCCAGGACTTGGCTAATTTTACCTAGGATTATAGGAGAGGGACGTTTTATAGGGGAGGATTCATTAGAGGTGAGTTGATGAGTGAAAGGCATTGCCAGGCAAGTGAGATGGGCTTTAGAAACAGAGGAAATAGCATCTGCAAAGCCACTGATGTGTGAGCAATATACTATGTGGTCTAAGAATGGTCAGGTAAGACATTTAATACATACAAACTTTCCGATGCAAGGTTAAGGACTGGGTGGGAGGGGATGAGAAATTACCTCAGCTGAGCAGTGAAAGAGAATGTATGAGCCATGAAAATAAGATGGAACTTTATCCTTCCGTAATGGTACAAAAGACTTTCCAGTAACCCTAAGACAATTTGAAGAACAGGTAACCTGTGACTTGTAATTTTAAAATCAGACTTAACCTTGCCTGATTTGTGAACCTCATGAGTCCACTGTCCAAATTTGATTCAGTGATGTCATTTCCTGTATTTATATACGTAACAAACTAGACATTTGAATGGAATATAGCCAATTGACACAATTATTAATGTGCTTGGGTGGATGATGAAAGAATCTGCATGAGTTTTTGTTTTACAATTATGTGCTCTTTTTCCTCACCAATGTATTATTGATTCTTCTTCCCTTCTACCCATATACCTTGAAAGCCCTTCTGTGTGTCAACCCTGTTCATTAATCATCTCAGTACTGGGGACTATAAAAGATACAAAGAAAATTAGGCTATGAGTCTGCCTTCAAGCTGTTTATAATTTCAGAGCAGAGATAAGATCTCTGCATTTTTAATTTATATATGAGAGAGAAAGTGATGAGTATTTAGCAAAAACAGAAAAGTTTATTCAGGACCTACACACCCCAGAAGGAAAAACGAAACTCTCTACTTCCCTTTCTTCTTTACTAGGGTATTTATTAGATTAATGCAGGTAGTAGAAAGAGCATGGACTTACAACAAGCAAACATGGATTCAGCGCATATGGGAAGAATACAGAGACGGCAAAGGGGCCTAGAGTTTCTGAATCATCTTCCCTGTTTGCAAAATGGAGATACTTGTAACTTCTGTCTTGGACTTGTTATGGAGATTTAAAGAAATTTTCTTTGTAAAGTATCTGTTAAGTAATACATGCCCTTTAAATCCTACTGCCTCTTCTGGTATACTTCTGGTCCAAAAGTTCAATGAACCCATTGTAATGTATACATCCCAATAAGGGAAAAAATTGAAATGTGCCTGGAGAGCTACATATCTTCTGTCATATTTGTTTAAAAACAAAAGCTGCATATCCTTTTTGAAAGTTATTGGACATCACTTGAAATTTCAAAGCCATATCATAACTAAAAATAAATCAAATAAAAAGAATAAGTGGATTATTATTTTACGTTTCCTAACTGCCCTCTCTTCCTCCTGGAAATCTCTGGGATGGAGGAGAGCTGAGTTTGTCATGCACCTTTCATTGTGAGGATACCTTTATTAGGGTGTGAAAGTAGTTCACACAACTTAATACTTCACTTTCGATTCAACCATTTAAAATTTGTGAAGAGTAGAAAAATAGTAAAACCTGAATATTACATGGAAAAGGTCTGTAACCACATGAAGGGGCCATAGATGGGAGTCAATTAGCCATAACTAACAGTCCTTTATTCATTGCTCCAGCTGGTTATTATTTTTGAGCCTCATTGCATGCATCCGACAACCAAAAGCACTTACAGCAGGCCTCTCATGATTCTCCTGTGAGAATAGATTCGTGGAAAGGGTTTTGTTCTCCAAGTGAAGAGAAAGAGAGCTTTAGATACAACACTATCCATAAAAACAGTTTGCTTTTCTCAAAAGAAGCATGACTATGGGTGGGTGTGTATGTAATCAAATAACAAGCATTACTTATTAAAATAGCCATGAGTTATTTTGTAACTGTAGTTGTATATAGTTAATTTCAAACACATACACTACCTTCACTGAGGTTTTACACGAAATACTTCAAAAAGAAGAAAAAAAAATACAGAGTTTATATTTTACCCCCATGATGAAAGTTTGAGTGAGGTCAATGTTCTCTTGCAACTTCTGTTGTGTCCATAAGACATTTTTACATCAAAGAAATAAAACAACTAACAGACTCTTAATCCTAAAATTCTTCTCTATCTATTTTTAAATTTGAAATACAATAATATATAAACATTAGAAGCAATATGCTCTTAGTTAGCTTGGGAAATGTTTAAAGGCATTTGTAGAAATGTTGAAGATATAGACTTTTAATTTTCTAATAGTTTATATATCCACATTTATGCAAATTACAAAGGTAAAAAGTGGCAAACAGTGGAAAGTCTCTTCCTGGGCAGTTTCCCTCTTCAGAGCAAATAACTGTCACCCAGTTATTTTTTTTAATGCCAGAGATCCTACAATTTTAGATTCATAAAAATTTAGTAAATATCAATAGGGAAAGAGATCAAGGGTCAGGGACATAAATGAGGTGTATGTGAAATAGGTAAAGAATGAAAGTAGAGATACGCTCATCCTATTGAAAAATAAGGAATGATTTTGACAAAGGAACTATTAAAATCTATCAAATGTCCAGATAGGAACTCTGCACACAAATTCTAGACCAGACCTGCTTGACCAGTTTTGTCCTCAGGGACCTTAACGTAACCCAAGGAGAAGTAGGGCTGATGCAAGCAAAGTAAATAAACATTTGAAGAACAGACTTGCTAAAGATATGGTTCAGGAACTCTAAAGGGCTGGCATTTGGAAGTTGACGAAAGAAGAAAATAGAAAGAGAGGAGAACGAGAGTGAAGGAGAGGAGAGGAGAGGAGGGGAGGGAAGGGGAGGGGAGAGGAGAGGAGAGGAGGGGAGGGAAGGGGAGGGGAGGGGAGGGGAGGAGAGGGGAGGGGAGGAAACTGGTGTAGCAATTGCTTAGGTTCATATTGAGCAACATGAGACGTGGAGTCAGACATGACTGAGTCTCTTTCTTTTCCAATATTAGCTACCCATGTGATTTGGGCAAACCTTCAGTGTTCTTTTATGCAAAATAGTAACTCATTACAGAATGATGCCTGGCATATATATGTTCTATCTATAGGCCCGGCACTTTATAGGCCATATGTAGGTCTATGGCAAATATATTAGTTAAGACTAATAGGAAGACTACTCTCAAACTCTGAAGGGCTGAGATTCTTTAGTTAGGGTAGAGTTTATTCACATGGGTCATCTGTGTGATGGAAAGAGGAAAAAAAACCTCTGAAAACATTCTATATTCTATACATTTGAAATAAGAAGATTTATAGGGGCACATGTTCATAAAGGAAAGATAGATAAATTATTCAAAATCAGTGAGTTTAAATAGTTTTTTTTTTTGTTTGTTTCAGGACCACAATATATATATATATATATATAAAAAATATGGCCACTTTTAGCCGAAGAGTACGGCCCCCGGACATCCTTTTCACTCCGTACTAAAGTCACTCCCAAGGTTCACCCTTCAGCCAAAGATTGGACAGGTCCATAGGGCCAAAAATAACACACGTGGGGAACATGCTTCATAGTTCAATCATGTATATGAGACTAATGGACACCCCAACCCAAAAGCAAAGATGAGAAGGCAGGAAGGGACAGGAAAACTGGACGAATGGAAACAGGGAACCCGGGGTGGAGAAGGGGAGAGTGTTGACACATTACAGGGTTAGCAACCACTGCCAAAAACAATTTGTGTATTAACTGTTTAGTGAGAAACTAATTTGCTTTGTAAATAAATTCATCTAAAGCACAATAATACATATGTATGTGTGTGTGTATGTGTCTTAGTCATCTAGTGCTGTATAACAGAAATACCACAAGTGGATGGCTTTAACAAAGAGAAATTTATTCTCTCACTGTCTAGTAGGCTACAAGTCCAAATTCAGGTCATCAGCTCCAGGGGAAGTCTTTCTTTCTTTGTCGGTTCTGGGGGAAGGTCCTTGTCATCAACCTTCCCTTGGTCTGGGAGCTTCTCAGCTCAGGAGCCTCAGGTCCAAAGGACGTGCTCTGCTCCCAGTGCTGCTTTCTTGGTGGTATGAGGTCCCCATGTCTCTCTGCTCACTTCTCTCTTTTTTATCTCAAAAGAGATTGGCTTAAAACACTATCTAATCTTACAGATTTCATCAATATAACTGCTGCTAATCCATCTTATTACTTCATAGTGATGGATATACAACACATAGGGAAATCACATCAGATGATAAAATGGTAGACAATCATAGAATTATACAAGGGAATCATGACCTGGCTAAGTTGACAGACATTTTGGGGGGACACAATTCAATCCATGACTACATGGCTACTTCAATTTGGCAGAAGCAATTTAAGGCATACAATATTGTACAATTTAATGAGAATGATCATAAGTATTTTCACGTGAATGCTTTACTCAAGACCACATTTTGATGAAAGCAAACTTTGTGATTAGTGCACTCTAATTCTAATCGCGTTGTTGTTACCCCTGTAGACCCATTTCGTGTCCCTCCCCCTTCCTTCAAGCAGGAGTTCCTGGGTGGCACAAACAGTATGAGCTCAGCTATTAATCGAAAGGTTGGTGTCTCAAATCCACCCAAAAATATCTCAGATGAAAGGTCTCGTGATCTACTTCCGAAAAATCAACTGCTGAAAACCCTATGGACCACAGTTCTACTCTGGCACACATGGGGTCACCATGAGTCAGAGCTGACTCCAAGACAACTGGTTTAGTTTTGGTTTTTCTCTCAACCATCTTACTCAGTTAGCTCATGTTGTTTCCTACCTGTAAGGACACAGATGAGACTGCAAACTAGAGTAGTGATACTGGGCCACCAACATTTCTTACATAAAGTCACATCTAGTCGATTGTGACTTATAGTGGCCTAAAGTATGCCGGAGTAGAACTTGCTCTGTAGGATTTTTAATAGCTGATTTTTCAGAAGTAGATCTAGGCCTTTCTTCTAAGGTGCCTCTGGCTGGACTCAAACCTCCAGTCTTACAGTTAGCAGCCATGTGCATTAACTGTTTGCAACCCAGGAACTACATTTCTTATATGTCTCATATTTGCCAAGGTATTTGAGGCTCCTAAGCAATTTGGGTTTTAAGCAATTTGGGAAAGGCAGAAGTAGAGAAAAATTTTATTAGGGCTACCTATAGGGTCGCTATCAGTTGGAATTGACTTGATGACAACAGGTTTGGTTTGGTTTTTATTGCCAGTCTTAAACTCTCACTATGCGGCCTAAAGTTTCAGGCAAGCATGAGCACTAATTGTGTCCTTGTGCTTGACTCTGTCTTGCCTAATGCCTACCAGTGTTTTTATGATTCATTTTGAGGTGTGGCCAACAGTAAATGTCTCAGTACTAAGCAAATACCATTAAATCTCAGAGCACATTGAAAAGAGGCTTACTCAGGCCAGATAGTGAGGAATCTCTCTCTGCACAAGCTTCATAGACTGTGATTTAAAGCTAAACTATTTGTCATAGTCTCCAAAGCCTTGTAAACATGTGTGAGAGATTGAACTAATTCTTCAGGCTTTTGGGAATTAAATTTGTTACTAAACAAAAAACCAAACCAAACCCATTGCTGTGGAGTTGATTCCGGCTCATTGCAGCCCTGTAGGACAGGGTAGAACTGCCCATAGGGTTTCCAAAGCTGTACTCTTTCCCCACATTTGGTACTAAACTCCCCCGTAAATACACAATTTGACATCTGTTTCACCTTGCATTTCATTACCTCAGTTCTTTAAAACTTAGCAATAAAATGTGTAAACATACTCTACCTTGTATGGATTATACATTAAACAGTTTCTTATGGTCCCACATTTCTAATAATAATTATATAATTTGTCGATGTTCACACCAGTAATTCTCTCTAACGATTTATTCTCCTCCCTCCTTAATTTATAAATGCTGACTCAGATGCCAGCAGAAGGGTGACATTGCTCAGTGATATAACCTGGATCTTAATCAGTTTCAGAAGTATTTCCGAGAAGCATGTGTCGTGCTTACTCTCATTTACATCTGGTTTTTAATACTGTCAGATGTTTCACAGGTTAAAACCATTATTACAAACTTATGTCAAAGAGCTACTCATGTTTTTGTTGCACTCATCATCACAAAAAAGATAGTTTAAATGGTTCCGTATTGTTTTAAAGAATGTATCTGTTAAAATGGACATTTCTCTCACAAACGGATGTGTTTGAAGATAATATTGGCCCTGAAATATTACTTTTTGGACTCTTAAATTGGCATTCGTATTTGACTTGATTTCCTCATTTCGCAGCTATACTGCAAGAGTCAGAGACACGTTTCCATCTACTGAAGGTAAAATGTGGTGCCTAGACACGGGGAAGGCTTTAATCACCTCCTCACTTCCTGCTGCTTGAGATCCAATTCAGCTGTCTCACTGGAGTAATGTTTTCGCACTATTAGAAGTGCTTTCTATGTCACAGTTCATAAAAATTCAATGATTCTGCTTTGTTTTATAAGGAAAATGTAAGGAGCAAGGTGGAGAAACCCCACTTGACGTTCTCTCTGTATAGCGACATCTGCTGGGCTGTGGCCCGCAGTGATTTTAAGCCAGTGCCTGCCTGTTTTTATAGAGGTCGAAGCTCATTTAAGCATCTGGTTCCTCTGGTCCGGAGAAGTAATTTTCACTTAAACATCAAAGTCAATTCCGAAGTTTAACAGTTATACCTGAAAATAGTGCCGGGAATATACCCCCGATGCCTTGATTTATCAGTTGGCATAATTTAGAACAGCTTTCCTCCACAAAATTGTGTAATAATTTCTTGTAATTATGTTTGGGGAGTATCCCGGAGGGAAGGATACTGGTCATGAGTCAATGTGGGGAGGTCAGCAGAATTACTGCCTTCAGGACATTAAGGAAACGCATTAGGAAACAATACCTATTGAAAGGTTAAACTTCTGAGACAAGGCTGTTGGCTTATCTCGGCCGGTGTTAGAAAAACTGTTGCAGGAAAAAAAGAGCACGACTCCTGCCTTCTTAAAAACGCATCTCTTTGCCTTAAAAGGATGTAGTGATTCTTGTCTGGCAAAACTGCTCTGCACTTTGATATTTACGGCCAAGCAAAGCCTGTGTGCCTTCCAAGAGCCGCTGGCAACGAACAAAACCCTTGGAGCGCACCCTGCAAGTTTCTCAGTCCAGCGCGAACTGCGAAAGGAGCAGAGTCCGGGAGCGCTCCTGCCTCCTCTGCGCGGCCGCCTCCTCCCGGGTCGGCCCCGCGCGCCCCCGCGGCTCCCGGCCGCTCTCTCGCGGGCGCGCTCGGGGTGGGGCCTCGCCGCCCGTGTCCCAGCGGCTGGGTCGGCTCCGCGGCTGCTGCAGCCGGCTGGGCGGCGCGCCGGGGCAGCCGGAGCCGCGCGCCGACGCGCTGTAACCGGACACCCGAGCGCTCGCCCCCCGCGCCGGGCCACTTTCCATTCACTCCGAGGTGCTGGATTGAGCGACGCGGAGGAGGGTGCGCGGCACTGCGCCGCTGAGGATTCCTTTACAAAGAAACTCAGAGGACTGCGAAGGAAGGGTTTCACCGCTGGGACGCTCTAGAAATTAAGGTCTTCTGGGAAAAGGATTAGAGACACGCCGATCCCAACCGGTAACAAATTGTGACTTTTCCGCTCTGATTTCTTCTCACTTCGGTAAGCCGGAGACGTTATTTTCCGCGTTGTGAATTTAACAAAATAGAACTTTTTTGGTTTATGTCTTGACTTTTCATAGCTCGAGGTACTCAAGTCTGGACGTTTTCTTAAGAGCACATGCGGTTTGTCAGGGAAATGTTTGGCTTGCGGAGAGCCCGGCTTGAGTGGTTTCTTTAGGCTATGACACCTGCGGAGAGTTTAAAGTTGACTATTACAATGCCTTCTAAGGCAGAATTGCTCAAGAGAGGACACGAAACCATCTTTTTCCCCCCACACTATTTATTAATTGTGTGACATGGTATGTTTGGGATCAGTAGGAGTGAAATCAACAAGCAGCTTGTATAAATGTCTGAGTTAAAGGAAAGAAGTTCTAAGATACTTGGATGGGGTGGGGGTATGTGCGAGACACTTGGCTTTCGGTTTCACACTTTTCATCACTAGGTAGGACTGAAATCAGATTACTTGTATACTCGCTTCATTAGGTCTGTCATTTCTTCCTCAATTATTATCCTCTTCAATTTATATCATAATTCTTTTGGGAAGACATGTCAGATATGATACTAATAATAGCAATGTATAAAATTTGTAAATATTATTATCTTGCTTAATAATAAGATAAAGGTTGGGTGCGTTTATCTTATGTGTGTTTGTTTGTTTTTTTTTTAGCTTTAACTATAAAGTCAACAAAAGTAGGGAACAAATTACTAAGGGAAAGTCACCCATAAAAACAATTTTCTTCTAAGTTAATTTAGGGATGACAGGGTGAAGAGGTTGAGGAAGCAGGAAGGAACTGTTTCTTTTGAAAATTACCAACACAAACATCTCTGGGGTTCCCTCCATCTGTGTGGTAAAGGAGATAGATGATTTCCCTGCTAACTCCCACAGCATAGCTGCTGGTGGATTCAAACTGCTAACCTTTTGGCTAGCAGCCATAGCACTTAACCACTACACCGCAAGGGCTCTGTAGCATGGCTGGCTGCTACCTAGGAAAACAGCTTATACCTTTAGTTAAAAATTATGTTTAGTTCTTCTTTTTCTTAGGTATTAATGAAGCATGCTTTTCAGTGTTTAGTGTCATTTCTTTATTGAATAAAATTGATGGTAAATTTTGAATTTTGAAACTCACGGTGTTGAAGATCAGGGTTGTTCTAACCTGTAGAAATAAATATCAAGGTTAAACTCTGCTGTGTCATTCTGTTGTATAATTATGCTAGACTCAACATGATGGGATTCCTTTTATGGTCCTGAGTGTATTTTGCATATTGTGGCCACTAGAGCTCCTATAGATTTGCATTAACTCATTACCTGGTCTTCCTTGGTGTTCAGAGATTAGTTAATAGCATTAGCCATTTTATAGCTATATTTTCCAGCAGTAATACTTGCGTCTCTGATTTATCTTTTGGAATTTTGACAGCCCACTTTCCAGTTGATTTATTTAAAATATGCATCAGTGATTACATGGTTCACTGGATTGCTCACCACTAGCTCACTGGGTTGAATTTGGCCTGGGTCCATGTTTACCTCATCAGCATCATTCACAGCTACATGGTCATCTGTATAAATTGGCAGATAATTTATTAGAGTGATTTTAGTGATCAAGGATCGGGCCTACAGTTATGTATAGAGACACCATTTCAGAGACGATTACGCGGAAAGAGCTAATGAGCATGGATGTGAGTGGATACACAGGAATGTTCGTGTAGGATTTCCCTACTACTACTATATGAGGGGAATGAGAAATTTTCACCTATTAACAAAATAGCCTGTTGGAAGCCCTGGTGGTATAGTGGTTAAGTGCTACAGTTGCTAGCCGAAAGGTTGGCAGTTCAAATCCACCAGGCGCTCCTTGGAAACTATGGTGCAGTTCTACTCTGTCCTATAGAGTCGCCATATAGAGTCCTATTGGTACCATTCTCTAGTCATTTTTTACTTAATTTTTTTTTATGCACATTTTAGAAGACGAAGTTAAATTCTTTCTTCTGGGAATCAATAGCTTTTTACTTGCCTCTTTGTTCTTAACCATATTTTGCTGGAGGATGAAACAGTTTCTCCTGTTGCAAAGACTTCCAGTCACAAATGAGCCAAATCTAGATTTTCACATCTGAGAAGCAAAGTCACAGCACCTCCTACTGGTTGCACTACTGTAAAAGTTCAAATGTGTCCTTTGCAAATAGAGTGCTCTATCTAGTTTACTGTTTTTTGTGATCCTGGAATGTGAAAAAAGATATAACAAAACTTTTCTCTCTCTTTTAAAGGTATTTTCCCTTGGATATTAACTCGTAAATCTGAAGAAATGGCATTTTGGGCAGTTCACATGTTGATTGGAATATTTGCTTATTCTGTCTGTGTAAAAGGATCTTCCCAGCCCCAAGCAAGAGTTTATTTAACATTTGATGGTAAGAAAGTTGATAAGCACTTTGGGGAAAAATGTTATTTATTTATTTATTTATTCTTCTTTATCCAGATTCAAAAATTAATAAATGAATGAGATAAAAATATATATTTTTATGGTCCAATTTTAAAGGTGGTTACTAGACAGCTTTTTGGATGATATGGCTGTTTTACAGTATTGATTAATGGATGAAAGTCCTCTTTTGCATTTGAGGAAATGTTTATGAAAATGCTCGAAGTGTATGCTGCTCTTCTTTTCCAAAGTTTCCTTGTGTTTTTAGTACGTGTGAGTTGGGGGAAAGACGCCTAAGATTTTTTTATCTTAATATTCAACTGGTTTTATTGAGAAACACCCCCTACGATATATGTGCTAGTCCTCAGAAACAGAGGAGCTGTGTAGGTTTAATTGATGAAAAATTTTAGACATATGCCTCAAAACTGGTCACTCCATAGGTTATTCTCATGGTGTGGTCTTGTGTTTCCACAAGGACTCCCAGAGTTTGGCACAATTCTCTAATTGGAAAGGACCTAAAAGAATAGTTGGAAATATGCTATTGCTTGCTATTGTGTACGAATGTTCTCTTCAGAAGCTTGGGAATATCTGTGTGATTTCAAATTTTCACAAACATAAAAGCTGTAAGGTCCTCTGAGGGAATGGTTTACCAAATGTATGCGAGAACCTTCAATGTATATAGTTCAAACCACTTACAGATGCATGGTTTTGGTCAGTGGAAGAACCCATACTAATTGGGTAGCTCAAATAAGAAATGGATAAGAAACACCAGTCTGCCAGTCAGGGTCATTTATATTTTTATTATTTCTTTCAACTCTGTCTTTGTTTAAAGCTCAGAGGTATGTTTCTCAGGCCTTCCTTTAGCAGTGTGTCTCAAACTCTGTTATCTTGAACTTCAAACAGCACTATGACTGACACTTATCAGTCAAATGGCTATCTTTCTTCTTTCTTTTAAAGTCACCAAGTGCTTTCCCCAAGGTCATCATAAGTACCGAAGGAGCCATATTTAGAACTTAGGGTGTGCGAGCTTCTAATTGCTTCCTTAACCTTCAAGCCAGGCATTCGCATTAAAACCCATGGTTATCAGTTAAGTTGTTAAAGAAGGAAAAATAGACCCTTTGAGGTTCCTCTTGTAGTCTGTTCCTACCTTTTCGCCTAAGATAAGAACTATGAAATGTATCATAAAATAAACAAGAAAAGGCCTTAAGGAACAGTACAGTTTTCCCTTCTTTTTCTGTTTCTTTCAAAGTATAAGAGGATGGATTTAGATGCAGCTTCTTTCTCTTCTGTTACATCAAAACCAACACAAATTTTTCATGTAAATATTCAGAAGAGAGATAGTTCATCAACTCTGTATTTGAAAAGACGATTATAATTTATCTTTTACAGAAGGAGATTAAGTAATGCAATCTTTTAGAACCGATCTTGAATATGATGCAGGGCAATGAATGCTATGCTCTAGAATGACTAGAAGTTATGGTGAACTTTTGAAAAGTACTACATGTCTAATATTTTAAATGGTCTCAAATACAAAACAGATTCTTGCAGAATGAGACCTACCTGAATTTATAGCATATGTAGAATGGAGGCATGATTAGATTAAGCGATTGCTCTAATACTCTATTGCTATCTTGCTTGACAATATTTTGTCCTTCCCAAGAGTATTACAAGGAATTAATCAAAGACATGGAATATCATTTAATTTGGTAATTGTTTAAAGAGATGTATAATAGAACAAATTTAACAAGAAACTGTACAATTTAAAAATTAATTTTTAAAATTCCTAAAATGAACTATATTAAAGTAACATAGAAAAAGTTCCTTGGTTAACAACAATTGCTACAAATGTACAAACTTCCGCCATTAATTCCAAGGTATTTTCTTAACAGATTTCACAGCTTGATTTATCTCTTCCAAATTCATCATTGAAAGTTCCTCATTATCTTACGATGGTGTATCATAAGAGTATCATATTGAGTAGTTACCAGGTTTCTCCCAAAATGATTTAGTCTTGATATCAAAATATAGAGCTTTCTACAGGGTTGACATATATATGAACATATATTTGTTTAAATACATATGGATATATACTGTCTTCCATTTATTTCATATTTCAAGATTTCTCTAACTGTTTCTCACCCAGAAATCAGGAGTTGGAAGATGATATTGAGTAAATTCAAATAAAGTTGCATCAGTCAATGGTCATTTGTATCACTTGTTTTAATATTTCTTTGCATCTTTGTATTCCCTTATAATTACCTTGCTTTCTAACTCTTTGGTCCTGAAATTTCCATCCCTATAACTTGGTCCTCTGCTCTTCTCTTTCTGTGTGGAACTTTGGAAGAATCCACTCAGTCTTGTCTTACATCACAGTCCAAATAAGAATCTCAGTCAATTTAAAGGTGTGTGAAATAAGAGATCTCTCTGCACATCCAAGTTCCATCCCTTCTTCTTGTAGTGGAATGGCAGAGTGATAACAATTGGGAAACGGTGATTTGTAGATTGGACTTCCCTAGTGATCTAGAGCAAGGTCAACCAGATGGCCATCAGTCCTATGGAAGAATGCACTTCAGATGTTACTAGTTAGTTACATTGTGCAAGTTAAATCTTCCATGTTAAGAGGAGTGGGATTTCTATTAGATAACCACATTTTGTAATTTTTGTAGTTCCTATTCTGTGCCAGATAGCCTTTCAAATGAATATAAAGTTCATGAAAATGCTTTTTGCTTATGATGAAATTTTGGTGGAAAAAAGCTAATAGATTGACAGTTTCAGAGTTCACATTATTTTTTTTCAGAAAATCTATGGAATCTAGAAGGGTCATATGAAAAGGCAAGACCACATAAATGCAGCAAACAAAACATATTGCTTGACAATTTGCAAGAGAAAAAATGGTTGAAAATGTTCTGCTTTAATCCAGTAGAGACTTTAGCTTCTGTTCTTTTGCAGAATTAGAAGAAATACTCTATAATTTGATAAAAAGATGTCAGTTGCATGGAATCTTTAAGAAAATGTTTCTGGGCTTCAGACTAGTGAAGATGTCGTCTATATTTGAATAGCTATAAAATGTGATTTCTCAGTTAAGTGTTTGAAATATTGTTTCTATTTAAAAATTGGTAGATTCTTATAAAACAAATACAAGATTACTTTCTCAGCAGATATTTCAGATGGTGAACCTAAGATATTTAATTTATTAATACAAAATTTGTTTATAGTACTTTCTTACTGTCTTTGTTATAAAGAGCCCTGGGTGGTGCATTGGTTAAGTGCTTGGCTGCTAACTGAAAGGTTGATAGTTTGAACCTACCCAGCTGCTTCATGAGAGAAAGACTTGATGATCTGCTTCCGTAAAGCTTACAGCCTAGAAAACCCTGTGGGGCAATTTTATGCTGTCACGTTGGATCGCTATGAGTTGAACTTGAAGACACACAACAAGAAAAACAACAATATCCTTATATCTGTAGGTCTGTAGTAATTTTCTTGTTTTCATTTCCGATTGTCTCCTCCCTTTATGTCCTGATTGGCCTGGCTAGAGGTTTATCAATTTTGTGGCTATCTTTGAAGAACCAGCTTTTGGTGTAATTAATTTTTTCCTGTTATTTTTAATAGTTCATTGATTACTGCTCTAAAATTCATTATTACTTTATTTCTGCTTGATTCAAATTTCTCTTCTTTTTGTAACTTCTTAAAGTAGAAGTTTGAGTCATTGATTTGAGACCACTTACACTATAAATTTCCTTCTAAGGACTAATTTAGCAGTATCCCATGCATATTGATAAAGTGTGTTTAATTTTCAGTCGATTCAATCTCATCCTTGATTTTTCACTAACTCTGAGACTTTGTCAAGACCTCAATTTCCCATCAATTAAGAAATGGACTAAATTATCTTTAAGACCCTGTGTTGACCTAAAATTATATAATATTTAAGTTTTTTTTTTTTTAATAAATGTCACCTTCTTTGGGAAAATCATCTACAACAATTCCCTTCGGTGCTTTCAGGATCATTTTGTGTAAAGAGCCTAGGGGAGAAGGTGAACCAAAAATAAACAAGCAACTAAAAAAAAAAATCGTGGATTTTGGAGTCATATGGAACTGATTTGAAATCATGGTTGTCTACTACTCTCTGGTTGTTACATTAGTTTCTTAATCTCCCTAACCAAAAAAAACCAAACCCAGTGCCGTCGAGTCGATTCCAAATCATAGCGACCCTACAGGACAGAGTAGAACTGCCCCATAGAGTTTCCAAGGAGTGCCTGGCAGATTCGAACTGCTGACCCTTTGGTTAGCGGCCGTAGCATTTAACCACTACGCCACCAGGGTTTCCTAATCTCCCTAATCCAGAGTTTTATCATCTGCAAAATGGGAATGACACAAAATTCATGGAGCCGTTTTGATAATTAAATGAATTAAGTTTGTGAAGTGCATAGCATGTGGTGTCCATCCTATTTAAATGCATAAAGACTTGCCTTAGAGTTAGTATTTATAAACTCCTCTAGGGCAGAAACATGGTCTTCATTTGTCCTGTAACAACCTGCCTTCCACTTAGCATAGAGATGGACACTTGTTGGTGCTAAGTAAATGTCGAACTAGCATAAATTTTGAAAACTCTTACCACCCCATCACCTCAACCAGCATATAACCCCCCTCACATCACAACCATCCTTTGGTTCATTTTGGTTAACTTGAAACAGTGACAAATACCAGGTAAAATACAAAAGGTATTTATTTCCTTGCCATACCACTACAATATAAACGGCATAAGAGCAGGGATCTTTTCTGTAATTTTGTACACAGACAGCTTTAGGCCCCTCCCCTAGTACATAGCTATTGATTTTTTTTTTCCTCTCTACCTCCAGACTTTCACACATTATACACTAAAGACTCAGTGTTGTCTGGGAATTCAGCTTTTTTTTTTATTAATTCCTTCCAGTTAATTTCCAAATCTCCTTCTAAGTACTGTATTTTCTCCCTTGTAGACATTTGAGCCTCATAAGTTTTAAAGTTTTTCTGCTAGAAAATATTATGTGTATTTTGATTAGAAGCTTAGTTTTCCAATATTAAGTGGAAGAGGCCACATACATGCTTAGCCTTTCACAGGGCCTCAATTGGTGGCCTGTTAGACATGTTGTCTCAATCCTAAGTCTATTGCCATCTATGTATGCTATCATGTTTAGCATTTCTAGATATGTCTAGACTTTTAAAGTATTTATTACACCAAAAACATTATTTTTTTAAGATTCTATTTTTTTTTTTTTTAAAGTCTGATTTTCCATGATGTTCTTGAACCTCATAACAGCCTGGTCTATTCAGTTTACTTCTTAAGATTATCATGGTATAACAGCATAGATTGAAATTGTAGACAGCAGTTTTCCACTGCTGGGGCACTTAATAGTACCACAAAACCTCAGGAGGCAGGGTATATGAGATAATTTCCCATCCACTTCAGCATCATGGTATGAAATGTAACCATGTTGTTGCTGTTAGGTGCCGTGGAGCCAGTTCAGACTCATAATGACCCTATGTACAACAGCACGAAACACTGCCCAGTCATGTGCCATCCTCACAATCGTTGCTATGTTTGAGCCCATTGTTGTAACCACCGTGTCAGTCCATATCGTTGAGGGTCTTCCTCTTTTTCACTGACCCTTTGCTTTACCAAGCATGATGTGGTTCTCCAGGGACTGGCCCCTCCTGATAACATGTCCAAAGTACGTGAGATGAAGTTTCGCCATCCTCACTGCTAAGGAGCATTCTGGCTATACTTCTTCCAAGACAGATTTGTTGTTTTGGCAGTCCATGGTATAATCGATGTTCTCCGCCAACGCCATAACTCAAAGGCAGCAAATCTTTGGTCTTCCTTTTTCATTGTACAGCTTTAGCATGGATATGATATATAGCCATATACATATCAAATATATGTAATATACACCTAAAGCAACCGCTGTTAAATAGTATATCAGACTTTTTCTACACCTGAGTTGAGTCAATGGAAATTTTGGAGTACTTTATCGGTAAAGAAATTAATAGGCCTTAAGTTCAAAGTTTTAATTTATATTTAATTATCGAATTTATGGTTAAACCGTGGGGTGCTAACTGAAAGGTTGGCGGTTCGAACCCACCAGCTGCTCCACAAGAGATAGATGCTACAGTCTGCTTCTATAAAGATTTACAGCCTTGGAAACCCTGTGGGGCAGTTTGCTGTATCCTGTATGGTTGCTATGAGTTGGAATTTGACTCTATGGCAATGGCAATGGGTTTTGTTTTTGTTTGGTTTGAAATGTAAGTGAATGAGAATATTTATTATTTAAATTACTGAAATAGCAAAACTTTCTTGTTTATTTTGTTTCTTTGTTTGGTTTTAAGATTTAATAACAACTGCAATTCAGAAGTTAACTTGTCCAGTGTCACACAGTAGCTCTGTCTGTTATCAAGGAAGTGATAATTCGGTCTTGTGGATGATTTGTCTCTTCAGTGCAAACCTCTGAGTTATTAAATATTGTCTTAGCTATCTAGTGCTGGTATAACAGAAATAGCACTAGTGGATGGCTTCAATGCACAGAAGTTTATTTTCTCACAGTCTAGTAGGCTAGAAGTCCAAAATCAGGGCATCATCTCCAGGGGAAGCCTTCCTCTCTATGTCAGTTCTGGAGGAAGGTCCTTGTCACCAATCTTCCTTGGTCTAGGAGCTTCTCCGTGCAGGAACCCCAGGTACAAAGGACACACTTTGTTCCTGGCACTGCTTTCTTGGTGGTATGAGGTCCCCATGTCTTTCTGCTCAATTCTCTTTTTATATCTCAAAAGAGATTGTTTCAAGACACAACCCAATCTTGTAGATTGAGTCCTGTCTCATTAACATAACTGCCATTAATCCCATCTCATCAACATCATAGAGAGAGGATTTACGACACAGAGGAAAATCACTTCAGATGACAAAATGGTGGACAACTACACGATACTGGGAATCATGGCCTAGCCAAATTGATACATGTATTTTTGGGGGACACAATTCAATCTATGACAGACATTGTTTTCTTAAAAAAAATTCTGGTAGATACTTATTCATGTGTTTTTATGTCTAGAAAAATAAAATCATGAAATAAGGACATAGGATAACATGCACTAAATATCCCATAGACTTCAAAAAGTCTGAATATTACTTTATTAAATAGGCAATAGTTGGACTTATTTCAAGTTTCCTTTTGGCTCAAAACTCTAATGAGGTGCCTATGGGAATATTTTAAAGCATTGTGAAAGTATAAAAGCTCAAAAACAAATTATTCACTGATAGAATGCATGACAAGAAAGTCAGTTATTTTTGACGGCTATCAATTCTTTGCCCATTTTCACTCTAACAGTAAAGAGATCTTTTTATTAAACTGTCCCTACCCCACTTAAGCCCATGACTTAACAACAACAAAAAAAACCTAACCCGTTGGTGTTGAGTCAATTCCCACTCGTAGCAACCCTATGGGACAGAGTAGAACTGCCCCATAGAGTTTCCAAGGAGCGCCTGGTTACATTCGAACTGCTGACCTTTTAGTTAGCAGCCATAGCACTTAACCACTACGCCACCAGGTTTTCTGCCCATGACCTTAGTTGCCTAAAATTCAAATGGAAATTGACAGTTAAAAGATTAAAACTCCGTAAAGGTTTCTACTATATTGATACACTTTTTCTTATCTAATATTGGCCAATCTTCTACCCTAAGGTTGAATTTTATAATTACGTGTGCATGACAGTGGTTTTAAAAACATAAAAGTGACTGAGAATGAGTTTTGTTTTGGGAAACAGGTATGTTAATACTAGAGACTAGGCTTGCATAACATCAATAGTTCTTTCATTTATTTAGTTTGTGATTCTTTTCACCTTCTTTTGGGGGTGAATTTTCATTAATAAAGCTACCAAGTGTCTCCAGGTCATCAGTAGTATGTAAGTGAAAAGACAACGGAATTGTATAATACATCCCTTATCTCGTAATATCTGCCTCATTTGACAAGAAGCTTAGTTAATTAAACAATGAATAAAAGGACCCCTGTGAACTAGTGAGCTAAACCCAAAAGCTGATGAATTGTTATTGGACAAAAAACTCAAAATAATAAATTGTTTCTTTATGAACTCTGATAGCATTAACGTTACAAGGCACATTTGTTGAAAACAGTTTATCTTGTGGTCACCCAAGAGGGGGGATAAAAAAACAATTGTTCTTGATTTATCCATTAATCTTGGAGAATGTTCACTCTGGTTTTCCTGAATCTCCTGAAAAATTTAGTTCTCGGGAAAATCTATGTTACTGCAGTTACTTTTAATTCCTCTTTCGATGGCCCAAGTTAAATGTTGCACATTTTAATAAACTCAGACTCAACATGGGGTGCTGCTGGAAAAAGAAGCTGTCTACACTCTTCCTCTTGTGAGATTGTCCTTGATGATGAGTGCATGTGTGAGAGTTGGATGTTACCTAAAACATAAAGTTCCTATGGTAGAGTAGCACTAGAGAGATATAACATGACAAATTAAAACCAAAAAAAAAAAAAAAAAACCAACCCAGTGCCGTTGAGTTGATTCCGACTCATAGCAACCCTATAGGACAGAGTAGAGCTGCCCCATAGAGTTTCCAAAGGAGCATCTGGTGGATTCGAACTGCCGACCATTTGGTTAGCAGCCGTAGCACTTAACCTCTACGCCACCAGGGTTTCCATGACAAATTAAATACTGTTATAAAATGCAAATGGAATAAAATGAGAAGACATTTCCAAGAAATATGGCCTCTTATGTCTGTTCTTACCTATACCGGTATATTGGTAGGCAACTCTGACGGTCATAATAAAACAAAATCTCTTTCATGGCCTTGAACTAAAGAAGAGAAATTTTATTTCCAACATTGCGAAGAATGTCTCCTTGGAAATAATAGGACAGAAGTATATTAAAATAATATTTTGTGGGTCTCATTTTTAAGATTGTTTCAAAAAAGATAGAAACTAATATTTTTATGTGTTATAACAAAGTAATTATTGCTCTAGGTGAGTTTTCTTAATTCTAATAAGCTTGATTCTGTTGGCAAAAGATGATATTTTGATGTCAAGCCATTCCTAATGGTACAAGATAGCTGCAGTTGGGAACAAAAAAGGTATGCTTTAAAAAAAAAAAAAAAAACTATGCTTTAAAAAAAAAAAAAAAAAAATAGTGACCGTAAATCAGAAGAGTGGGCTTACATACTATGTTTATCCAGTAATCCAAAGCAATAACTTGAAAAACAATGAAAAAAAAGTCATATTCAACAGATTATCCGTAGATGTATCTAAATATTTATACCTAAATTAGATTGAATTTTATCAAGTGAAGATGACTCAAGTGATGTTAGGTAGCTTACTTTAAACTGATTCACCTATTATGTGTTACTAAAAAAAAAAAAAAAAAAAAAAAAAAAAAAATTTTTTTTTTTTTTTTTTTTAAAGTATATGTCACATTGTCTTGTCAATTTTTATTTAGAAAAATATATTTAGAACCAAAAGATACGTGTTTTTCTGTCCTTTGTGGATATAAGCTATTGTTTTGCCTTCTGTGGTTCTAAAATATTTTCGGTAGTTATAGTCATTGTAATAATCACTGACATTAACATTGCCTTTGTGCTAGGCATTATTCTGAACATTTCATGTTGTCTCATTGACTTCTCTAACAGCACTACAAATGAGACACTATTTTTATCTTTATTAAAATGGAGGCACAGAGAAGGTAAGTAACTAGCCTGAGGTCACAGGGCCAGAAAGGAGCAAAAATCAAACACAGGCAGTCAGACTGCAGAGGCAGACCCATTTCCGTAGCTGCCATTACGATTAGGTCTCACATCAATGTAAAAGCAAACCCATTGCCATAGAGTCAATTCTGACTCATAGCGACCGTATAGGTCAGAGTAGAGCTACACCATAGAGTTTCCAAGGAGCGGCTGGTAGATTCGAACTGCTGACCTTTTGGTTATCAGTCGAGCTCTTAACCAGTGTACCACTAGGGCTCCAGGTCAACATAAATCACAATTAAAGAATTAGGAAGTGTTTTCTCATCAAGACATTGTATATATTCACTGTCACACATTAAGGGTGTCACAGTAGAGCTTGGCTAAAAAGAACATCATGCCTTCCTGAAAATAAAGGAAATAAAATCCATTCTCTATACCATCCTGAATTCCCTCCTCAATTTATGGTTCATCAGGGTGAGAATAAGGGGAATTACTTTTCTGGAATGTATTTATTTTGTTGGCATAGGTGATAGTTCCATCTGTGGCTATGAGAGCAAGTCTGAGCTCAGGTGTAGGATAGCTACAGAAAAATATTATTATTTTCACTCCTCATCTCATTATGTAAATTTATCAGGGTGTCTCCATAAGTTCAATATAGCCTAACTTCCTTGTAAAGGAATAAAATGGTCCAAATGTTCTTTTTTTATGGGTATTATCTCAACACTAACTACAGAACTGAGACACATTCAGTGTTTCCATTTCTAAACATCTTTTATAGAATGAGGTATAAAAATCTATTATTTTGGCTTTATTTCCATTACTATGAAAATATAGAGAGAGAAAAGAGGAGCTCCAGGCTTTGGGCAAATTCCAGCACTCCTTTACCTTGTGCGTTTTTCATTTATGCATTACGTAGGCCCTCTGTTGTTAATGAAAACAATTTAAAAGCAAGGAACAGGGAGGTAAGGCTTCTCTAGCAAAAAGTAAGAGTTGGCAGTGAGGACACATAAAAGGCGGAGCTAAGTGCTGAGCCATGTGCTATTTTAGGGTACCACTAGTTGTGAAACAATGTGCTGAGCTGTAAAAGATGGCAAGTACATTCTACATTTCCAAGACGCATGCTTTTCAGAAACAGTGCTTTGAACCTTTTCTCCTTATCCAGTAGAAATTTCTGCCTTTGGGGCACTCAGTATGTTACTTCCACAGAATACTTTTTACTTTTCAAATGATTTTCACGTATGTTGTCTCATTTATTACAGAATTCCCGTAAAGTAGGTTGACATGTGGAGACAGAGAGACCCAGACAGGCTAAATGTCTTGGCCAAGGTCGTGCAGCATGATGGTAGCAGAGACAAGACCAGAAGAAGGGACTGCTATAAGAGGAAAGCTCATTCTGAGCATTGCTTGTATAGAATCAGAGACACTCTCCAGTGTGTATTTTAAAATCTGCAGAAATGCCAAGCTATTAGTATGAATATTAACAGCCTTCACTCATGCTATTTGCTTCTCCAAACTATGCACTACACTTAAGTTTTTAATTACTGATATTTAGCCAGAATGTAGCAGACTGTAGATATATTTAATACTACATTAGAAATGCTCTGAATTCTGTCTGGAAAGATTGAGGCAATGCATAAATACCAAAATTCATATTTTTATTTGTCTCAAATTCATGTAAATTAATGAACATACTTTCCTTGTCTTGCCTTTTCCAAGTTACTGCTCTTATAGTGAAGAGTTTTATTTGCTGTACTACATGCATCAAGACCCTGTTTTCCCCTGAGTCGCTCCCCAGAGTATTCCACTCTGCTCATTTATGTATTACCATAAGAAGAAAAAGAGCCACGAAAACAGTCATAGGTTCCGGTTTAAAGTAATGCCAGTGAGACTGCTATTCTTTCTTTTCTCATCCTTAACATTTGCTAGCATTTAAAATTCTTGATAATAAAGTGTGAAATAGTTTACCTAATTAATTCATAAATTACTACATCATGAAAACGATTTTCTTATGAAAAATGGCCAAGTACCAGACTTAGAATATAAGATTGCTCTTATACTCACTCTTATTTACACCATAATGGCTAATGTAAAGTCTTCAAGCCTCTATGAAATTGAGAGAGCCAAGGAAGTAAAACCAATATATTTTACCAAGGACAATATCTATTCCCTTAAGGGAAGAGTCAGGCTGTTGATGTGGCAAAAGAAAACCTTGGTTCAATGTAGGATTAATAGCGCTGAAGGAGGAACTGCTAAAATCTTTCTTATTTCCTTAGTATAAATTTTTGCTTTCTAAAGAGAGTGAGTTATGGAGAACTGATATGTATCCGAGTAAAAATAAATGTATTGTCTATGCATATACATGCATACACACATATACTGATTACAAATAAAAACCCATTATATTTCAGTAACATTATGACATTTTTAAAGTATGTATTCTCTTGTAAGTGCGCACAGCAAAAACCGAGAAGTCGTAAAAAAGTTTTTGTATTCCTGGTATAATTTTTTAATGTGTTATTTATATGTCTTCTTGCTTTGCATTTACAAATAACCACAAATATATAATTATGTAATAATTATTGGGTAATTAGCATGGCAAACATTTTACTACTTCCTGTTACCCACAGCTAGTAATAGTGTGAACAAAATGACTTACTGGATAACAACCTGCTAGAAAGACAGATGACAAAAATATAAAGGTAATGAGTAGGGCAAATAATACATAAGGGCACCCATAGAATCACTATGAGTCAGAATCAACTCCATGGCAACGGGTTTTTTGTTTGTAAGGTATATACCTAGGTTTGTTCACTACTCTTGCTTCTTTTACACCCAATGTAGTCTTGCAACATATGTTGCTACTGTTACTATAACCAGAAAGCCTACTGCTGTCCATTGAGTTCCAACTTATGGAGACCCTAAAGCGCAGAGCAGAACTGCCCCATAGGGTTTCCAAGGTTGTAAATTTTTACAGAAGCAGACTGCCGCATCTTTCTCCTGTGGAGTGGCTGATGGTTTCAAACTGATGACCTTTTGGTTTGCAGCTGAGCGCTTAACCACTGCACCACCCCGGCTCACTGGTACTATACCAAACCAATGGTTCACTGGTACTAGGCCAAACCAGAAAACCAAACCTGTTGCTGTCGAGTCAATTCCAACTCATAGCTACCCTATAGGAGAGAGTAGAACTTCCCCATAGGGTTTCTAAGGAGTGGCGGGTGGGTTCGAACTGCTGAGCTTTTGGCTAGCAGCTAAGCTCTTAACCACTGCACCACCAAGGCTCCACTGAATTGCCAGGGAACTAGCAGAGTCCCAACTATAAAAAAAAATAGCATATGAAATACAATCTTTAATTATGTGCTTCTGTTTTCTTAAATCCTCATTTCGCAAAAATTAAATTAGAAAAGGCCTTTTTTTTTTCTCTTTTGTAAATAGAGATCATTTTGCGTAAAATGTTTCAAGTGAACTAAGCTGGCCCTTCATTCATTACTGAAATTTGATAATGAACACAACTGTTTTGAAGATTTTAAGATGGCACTAATAGAGTCAGAAACTGAGAGCAAGGGAAGTTGAAGACCCTGGTATTCCTAACCTTGCTTATTTGAGTCAGCTAGATGTAGTATAAAAACCCTACCTAGTATGGAAACTCTGGTGGTGTAGTGGTTAAGTGCTATGGCTGCCACCTAGAAGGTCAGCAATTTGAATCCACCTGGTGCTCCTTGGAAACACTTTGGGGCAGCCTACCCTGCCCTATAGGATTGCTATGAGCCAGAATCGACTCGATGGCAACCAGTAGATGTAGTATATGTGGAGAGAGTCCCTTTCAAATCATAAAGGCTGTTGTATGTAAAAACATGATTCCAACAGAATGGTAATGCTAACACCCAACCCAATCCAGTGCCCTCAAGTCGATTCTGACTCATAGCGACCCAATAGGACGGAGTAGAACTGCCCCATAAAGTTTCCAAGGAGCACCTGGTGGATTCGAACTGCCGACCCTTTGGTTAGCAGCCGTAGCACTTAACCACTATGCCACCAGGGTTTCCTAATGCTAACAGAGGAACCTCTTATTTAATGGGATAAATGAATAGCAGCAAAGTGATTATAAAAACGGCTTGTATAAAATAATGTTTTATTGAATTTAATTATCAAATTAGAGCTCAGTACACATGCAGGCAAATCATTCAATAGACTACATTAAAAATCTTTTAATAAAGAAACTTAAAATGGTAACCTGGCATGTGGAAGTTTTGATAATATGGTGGGGTGAATATTCTGGGGCTCTTTTTATAACTTTTTCAAGCTCTTGAATAAACACTAAACTAAAACCAAACCTGTTGCCATAGAGTTGCATCCGATTCATGGTGACCCTATAGGAAAGAGTAGAATTACCCCATCAGGTTTCCAAGGAGCGGCTGCTGGATTTGAACTGCCGACCTTTTCGTTAGTAGCTGAGCTCTTAACCACTGTGCCACCAGGTTGAATAAATACTAGTTATCATAATTCAAACAAAAGCAGAACCCCATAACTTAAATTGTCCTTAGATTTGAATAAAATTATTGGAGAATTTAATTTGTCAGTTACCAGTCAGAGCCCTGAGTAGTCTCTGAACATTACCAACCTTGTTCTGTAGTCACACCTAAGCTTTGTTATATAATAACGATGGCGACAACAGGAGCAGACGGGAGTCTCATCACCATTACACATGAAGCTGAGTTTAGATAAAATCATTCTTTCTAGAAGCAGCCCTTCTGGCACCAAAAGTTTCAACTTTTGTTGCATTATCCAGCCAGATTGTTGCTCCATAAATTCAGTTTCATGGACTTTTTCTTTCCCTGAACACTAATACCCAGAACATTCCAAGAGACCAGAACATTAAGCTTTAATAAAACAATGAGTGTATTATCATCACCAAGAGAGCATTTTGAATTTTATTAGAAGGAACCAATTAAGTTGTTATTTTCAAGCAAAGGGCTTGGCATGGCTTCAGAAAGTTACTTTCCGGAGTCGGGCAGGGGTTTAGCTGGCACAGAGAGCAGATCTTTAGCTTAGAGTTTTGACAGCTTCAATGCAAATGCAACTTTTTTTTTTTTTTTCCTTTAAGCTGATTCTCTTAAAAGCCATGCTTCCTGCCACTGTTCAACATAATTGCATCAATTCCATTTTCCATTAGTACTGGAAACCTGCTGATGTGACTGGAGCTTTAAAACCTTTGTGTGAGAAATCTAATTATGCAAAAATTTTTTCAGAGGATCTGAAAACGTATATGTTTAATGCAGTTGTATTTTTTATTTTGATATTTAAAGTAGGGTAAGCAAAGACTTCTTAATACTAGTTGTATATCCTTTGGTTATTCAGTTAATTGTATGGACTACAATGGTGTATGTGATTTCTGTTATAGAAGGAAAGAAGCATTCAGTAGGCTATATTTGGTTGAAGAAAAAAGCAATACGTATCTCTTTGCAACATAATAAAATGTTCTGACTTCATGTGAAGGGAAATGTTTGCCCCTCTTCTTGTTATGTCTATAATATACAGGTCTGTTTTATAATGTGGATATTTTCAACAGTTTCCCTTCATAGAAACACTTGTAATCATCTGCCTTTATTGACTTGGTATTATGTCTACCTTCTACTCTGCTGATGTGTACTTGACGCTTTTCTATACATTTCTTTAATGAATAGACATTTCAGATATTACGTTAGAAAGTTAAAACAAAATGTAACATATCCTTATCTAGTGGTTTAGCTCCTTGCATTTGTTTTTCCCTAATCCTCTCTTTATTTTTATTGACACGAGAAAGAGATTATCAAGTTTCCCATTGCCATCGAGTCAATTTCAACTCATAGGGACCCTATAGGACAGAGTAGAACTGCCCCACACGGTTTCCAAGGAGTGCCTGGTGGAGTTGCACTGCCCACCTTCTGGTTAGCAGCTGTAGCTCTTAACCACTATGCCGCCAAAGTTTCCATTATCAAGATTAGCCTGGAATTATTCCTGAAATGGTAAAGCACCCGAGCCCGAGTACTGATGGATATGAGTAGGAATGAACCTAAGTGTGGCCTAGAGTTAATGTCATTTGTGCATTAGTAATGAAATGCAGCGCCCTAAGCACTTTGTTGAAATTACCTCTAAAACACATAACCATCTTTGGTTTCCGAATTTTACAATGAATATTTGATACTAAGGCACAATTTTAATACCTTTTCTAATATTGCTTCTGGGGGGAAATATTAGATTTTTAATAACTAAAGATAAATTTGCTGAGGTCTGTTAACACCATAGACGTTTTTCAAGGTATGTAAGTATCTGTATTAAGTTCCAAGAGTAAAAATTCACCTTAAAGTGGAAGCTGAGAAATCTGGTTAGAATTGATTGTTGGAGAATTATGGATCAATATGAGAAAAAGCTTTTAGGCCCTTTTATAAAAAATTTTATGTCTTGTTGTCTCTTACTTTTTTGCTCCCCATTCACCCATCTGACTTAAAGAGAGATTCCATTAGCACATTATTCAATTACAAAATAAAAAAGACCCAAAGAACTGCATTCAGTTCCACAAGTATTTTAGAGATCCTACTCTGCACAACATTTTGTGCTACTTCCGTATGTACAAAGGGAACTGTGGCATAAATCCTCTCTTCAGTGACCACCTGTTCCAGTAAGAAGGAGAAGCCAACTACATAAATAACTATTGCACCAGGCACACCCTGGTGTGTGTGTCATAAAAAAGACACAAACAACCCACAGGAGAGGGCTTTCCTGAAATAAAGGACAAATTACCTTAATTTGGTTTAGCATAGTAACTTTATACCCACGGCATGCATTCATCATTCTTGTATCAGAGATTACAGTTTTTATTACGGTTATAAACTGGATTGAGAGGGAGTTAAACCAGAATGCCACTTATTATTTCCCTTAACTAAAAAAAGAAAAAAAAATTTTTTTTTTTTTTTAAGGGTATCCAAGCCTCTAGGCAAAGCAATTTTGTTATTTATTGTTTTTAGCTCCAAAACCCCAATAGTACCTGGAAGGATACAGAGACACTAGTGATTGTCTGACTGTCACTTTCCCAATTGGCTCAAAATGCCCAGAACATTTGAAATCTTAAAGTATATAAAGTGGTGGTAGCAGTGGGGGGCTTTTTTTTAGAGTCCTTCACTTTCTCATTTCCCAGCCTCTCTTGTTCTCTTGCTTGCTCACGCTTATGCTCTTGTGCTTTGTGTCTCATACACACACACACACACACACACACACAATCTTGGCAATATTTTAGGGATGGAGCAGAGGTATGAGGGAGCCTGTCTTGAATATCAACATAACTGAAATCTCCAGAAACATCACCTTCTTTCATGCCAAAGGGCAAAGTCCATACCCAGAGGTCCAAAACTCCTTTCTCTGGGCTTTTTATTCCAGTCAGCAGCTTGCTATCCCATTATAAGGCAACATGGCTACAAGTTAGGAAAAAAAAAAAAAATTAGACACCAATCCAGGAAAAAATATGTAATTCTGAGAGCTTTTGAAATGATCGAGAAGGTTAAACTTGAGATCCTAGCTCAGTGATTCTCAGCTTCAGCTGCACATTAGAGTCACCTGAAAGCTTAGAAAAATCCTGATGCCAAGGCTGCACCCAGACTAATTAAGGCAGTATCTCTAGAGATGGAAGTAGACACTAGTGTTTTTAAACTACCCCAGGTGATTCTATTCTGCAGCCATGTTTGGGAGTTGCCTGAAGTGCAGTTTCTGTTAGAGAACATGAAATTGCCAGGGAACTCCTCTTAACAATGGAAGAGAACTCTCTTTAACCTTATGCTCTAACAGTTTCCAGGCTATGGTCATTGCTAAAAGTCAAATTACAGCCCCTTCACTCAATAATTGAGACATATAATGCCAGGGACATTACCATAAATGTATTGATAATGCAGTTTGAAGATTGGCAACCCGTTAAAAGTGAACTGACACCGTTCCCTTACATTTGTGTGAAACGTGAAGATCCAGTTCATAACCATGACTTAGAGAATTATCTTCAACTTCCTGTTTTCTTTACATTTTCAAATTTATCCACGTCTTGGGGAGACACTTGAAAACCTGAGCTAAGTTTCTGATTTTGTTTTTATCATGAGGTCTAACACAGAGACTGGCACTGAGAGAATTAAAGAAATGTTTGTGCAGTGGGTGTTCTCTCATAGACAGTTGGATTTGTATATCCTTTGTGTCTAATGGTGAGATAACAGAGCCTCTTGAAGGTGAAGAAGCTATAGTGGTGGTAGTGGTGGGGAAGTGGAGGTGGAAGTGAAATGGAGAAGAAAGCAGGTCAGAGGAGGTTACTTGTCACTTAGAAATGGTATATAATCTATGGCGATGGAAACAGGTTCTGGTCCTCTTGTATACCATTGTTTCCCCAGCCTCTTTAATAATGTATAATGCATAGTAGATGCTGAATAAATATTTGGGAGAGATAACATGAGTGGATTATGTTTGCTTTAGCAATTTTTAAATTCTGGGTGGGGGGCAGAGGTAGATCAGAAAATACAAAATAGTTGATCAAACTCTGTTTTAGCTGTCTCTGTTCCGGGATCATGTTGTTCTTAGCTTCCATTGAGCTGATTCCAATTCAGGGCAACCTCATGTGTTACAGAGAGGACTACCCTGTGGGTTTTCTTGACTATAATCTTAACAAAAGCAGATCACCAGGCCCTTTCTTCTGAGGTGCCCCAGGGTGAGTTTGAACCATTAACTGTTATTTAAGTGAGCAATCAAGCACAAGGCATTTGTGCTACCTATGGACATTTCCAGGATCATAAGGTATCAATCATTCAGAGAGGTCTTTCTTTTGTTTGTTTTTTGAGTATTTCATCTTATTGTGATAAAATAGCATGACATAAAATTTTCCATTTTAACTGTTTTTAAGTGCATAATTCCATGGTATTAAGTACTTTCACAATGTTGTATAACCATCCCCACTATCTAGTTCCACAGCTTTTTCATCACCCCAAATAGAAACTTTGTACCCATTAAACAATAATTCTCCATTTTCCTCTTCCCACCACCCCCTCCATAGCCCTTCATAACCGCTGTTCTACTTTCTGTCTCTATGAATTTGAGAAAGGCCTTTCTTAATATGCTTTTAATCTCCTTCTTAGAAAATGCCCTTGGCTTGGGTCTCTTCCCTTTGCACCATGATCCCGCTATTGCCTTGTAGGCAAGAAAGCCACATGCTGATGGCAGGAGTTCTCCTGATTCAGTAGACTCTACACTGTAGAGAGTAAAGTGTAAATGCCTATGAACTTTTAGAAGACAGGCCTGGTATTTCATTAAGGAATACTGGAAACTTCCCTCAACCTGGGACCTGGAGATGGGAACAAGACAGCCCCTGCTGTCATAAATTACAAATCATTATGTGTTATTTTTCTGATATTATGATGTCATGATTGCATGTTTTATGGCATTAGATGAATCAATGTTAGCCTTGAATATATGAATAATAAAAAAATTAAGGCCATATAAATTTATAGCTATTTATGTGGCTACTTAATTAATTTTGAATTTCAGAAATCTAATACTTTCTTATATTTTGATGAGAAATTGATTTCGTTTTGACATATGCACGTCCAGATACATTCATTAGCTAATGATACACATCAGCTTGCTTACAGTTGAAAATTTTTTGGAGGGAAAACTTAATGTAGGGACTATGAGGTATAAATAAACTGAGCAGTATTATGTGCAGGTCAGTAATAAACAATAACACAAACTGAGTATTCTGGGTCCTTGGAAATGTCAGTATTGGCTGTAAAGGAAATGCCATCTTTACTTGTTCTTATTAAAACTTGACATGAATTAAAAATTGTGGCTTCCTATTATCAGGAGCTTGATGGTATATGTTTTAATATAATGTCTTTTATTAGAGGAATAAAAGGAAGAACTTTCTCTTACTGCAGGCAGTATAAATTAAACACCTTATAATGCCCAATATACCAAATGGGCAAAGTCAGAAAAAACATATTTTGTTCATTGGATGCAGTTTAGAAAGGAGAAGAAAATCAGACCGATATTTTACTAAATGAAACAGGAAATAATATTATAAGACATTGTATATTTTTAGAATTTCAACCACAGGAAACTAAGATAGCACTGTTTCCAAACTTCCGCCTTTAACTTTATTGATATTTAATGGAAAGAGATATATCTTATTTTAGAAAGAAATGATTCGATTTAGTGTATGCCTATTATTCAGGACTTGATGGCAGTTCTTGCAAAGATTGTCGACAAAGCGAATAAATAAGGGACTGATAAGTAAGAAGTGCTTATGATATTTCCAGGAGTAAAATGTTAAAATCTGACTTAGTAGACTGTAGACTGTAAGAATAATAACTGCGTGTGTGTCAAAATGCAAATCTGACAGCTCTGGTACTTCTCTGAATGATACAAAGGAAAATTGCCTCACTGGATGAAAATTACATCTGTACAATACAAAATAGTCATCTTAACAAATTTTAGGGTTATGTAGTCCAAGTGAGTTTTTATTTTTAACACAATATGTCACTTACTTGTTTTGGGGTATTGTTAATACAACTCAAATTCCATTTAATTCTAACTCCACTATTGGAAAAATTGCTTGACTATCTTATAATCTTTAGGTTCCTAATTCATTCCTGGAGTCCATCCACTAAAGTTAGGCCTAGTAATCCCTTGTACCACCATCTTCAGCAGGCAAAATGCTAACTCATTTCTCCCAGCTGATTGCGCCCAGAACTGTTGAGCACATTATAGAGAATAAGATGTTATAGTGCAGTGCTTCACAGGTTTTTGTTAGGCCACTCAGGCAATCCATCTAACATCTTTAATTCTAGGGAACACATACTTAAACACAAATTTCACATTTCCCAAATTCCATAATTTTTTCTACGTCATCTCAGCAGTAAAGAGCAAAAAAGTGATGGAGTGTTCACAGTGTACTATAATAAATAAACTAATCATCAGTGGACTATATATATTCATTTGTAATATAGGGTGACTTTATTGTACCGTTATAATGGATGGTTTACAGGACAGCCACCAATGGGCCATTCCAACCTTTATCTTTGCTTTGTTTAAACCAAAATGGAAACAGTTGATTCTGTTTTGCTCAACCTCTACTGGCTAAGGCAAGTGTAGAATGCCTAGGCCAGGCACAGGAACAGACTGCTGCATTTGAAATCTTCTTCTAGCACTTATGAACCATCTGGCTCTTGATAATTCTCTCAACTCCCCTAAATCTCATTTACTATGTTATAAATAAAGATAATATTAGTTCCTACCTGCTAACATCATTGTGAGTATTAAATGAGGTAAAAACAAAAATGTAAAACACTTAGCATGATGTGACACACAAGTAATGTTAGGTATTATTATTATTACTTTGTTTAAAATGAGGGAATTAAAAGATGACTAGGATGTACTGTTTATCCTCATAATATTTATTGTCAAGGTATATTAAGAAACCTTAACCTAGTAGTAGAAAACTGGTAGGTTACTGTCCCAGAAAAGAGTATTCTTGGCTCAGATAATATTTAAAAATTAATTGCTGCTAACATATAAGAATCAGGAGATTTCACCCCCGAACACCCTTTCAACTCAGTAATGAGGTCACTCATGAGGTTCACCCTTCAGCCATAGATTGAACAGGCCCATGGAACAAAACAAGACTAAAGGGGCATACCAGCCCTGGGGCAGGGACTGGAAGGTAGGAGGGAACAGGAAAGCTGGTAGTAGGGAACCGGGGGCTGAGAAGGGAGAGTGTTGACATGTCGTGGGGTTGTTAACCAATATCACACAACAATGTGTACGCTAGTTCTTGATGAGAAACTAGTTTGTTCTGTAAACCTTCATCCAAAGTTCTATTAAAAAAAAGAATATTAAAGTAATAATAATAGTAAATAGTATGGAATTATTAAAAAAAAAAAAAAGAATCAGGAGATTTCAGCTGACAATCTCTTTTTCTCGTTTTCCCTGAAAAGTCAGAGGATCTGGCAAGGACTGGTAGGGACTGAGTAGGGCTGTCCCCTCCTAGCCTAGTTTATTTTACTCATTTACGTCACTCACGTGAACCCCACCAGAATGGGTTGTTTACTTTTAATCCAGAGTGTGGCACAAGGACAGATACACAGAATGATTTCTATGTAAAACAAGAGATCCTCTAAGAATGCTGTCCCCGTGGTGGTACTGGAGCAGATGAGAGGAAAACAGAACTCTTTCTTTCAAGGAGAATACAGGTAGAAAAATGTTCAAGGTGCCAAAATTGAACAAACTCATGCATTTACTTCTGTCTTCATCTGTGAAAATATTTGTCATAAAAATTAAGTTGAAAAAGTAGGGCATGTAAGGATGTTTATCTCATGAAGGAATCAGCAACAGTGAAACTTCTTTTTGGTAAATATTATACATAAATGTGCACATGATAAGATTTGTACAGAGGCACAGATGACCTGTAGACGAGGCCATGCTGACAGACTCTGGGATAGAACTTTTTAAGCCATTGCTCTGGCCAGCAATTCTACTTTGGTTTTATTTGTTTGTTTTTTTAACCTGGAGAGGTTATAGACAGACTTGACTACTGAGTAAAACAAAAAAAACCAAACCTGCTGCTATCGAGTCAGTTCTGACTCATAGTGACCCTAAAGGACAGAGTAGAACTGCTCCCGTAGTTTCCAAGGAGCACCTGGTGGATTTGAACTGCTGACCTTTTGGTTAGCAGCTGTAGCATTTAACCACTATGCCACAAGGGCTTAGTAGATGTGATTATTTTGCACCTAAATAGTTGGTAAAGCTTTTTATCAATCATTTCAGCAAAGATGTAGTGTCACATATGCTAATGACATTTAATTAATAAAGGTACTGTACAACAAACTAAAGGAGCCTAGGTGGCGCGAGTGGTCCAGGATCAGCTGCTAACCTAAAGACTGGTGGTTTGAACCACTTAGTGGCTCTGCAGAAACCCTGGTGGGGTAACTGTTAAGAGCTATGGCTCCTAACCAAAATGTTCACTATGAGTCAGAATCGACTCAACGGCAACGGCCTTGGTTTTTTTAGTTTTTGGTAGCAGCTCTGCAGAAGAAAGGCCTGGTGAGCTGCTCCCATAAAGATTAGAACAAGAAACTCCTATGGAGAAGTTCTACTGTGTAGTACATGGAGTCACCATGAGTCTGGGGCTGACTCGATGGCAAACTAACAACAGCAAACTAAAAAAAAAAAAAAAAAACTTAATTTACAAGTTTATAGCTAAGCGAAGGAGCATAGTAGCTTTAATCATTTAAACTGTAAATGCAAACTTCTTCCTAACCAGAATTTCCATTCAGTTCTTTTCACTAGTATGCATTGTTCCTCTGCTAGTTACTCTGCTAGTTATCTTTCTGCTTTTCCGTTTTTCCTATTCTCATTCCTACTACCCCCTCTTCTTCATATCTGAGCACTTTTCTGTTTATATGCCCTTTTCATACACAGCCACTCTCATTTTTATTTATCCTTCATTTCTCTTCTCTGTTGTTCATGAAGTGAGGCCAGAATTGACCCGGACATATAGGTGAGTCTGAAGATAGTAGACTAAAGCTTATCTGAGCAGCCCTTTTACTGCTAAACTTCACCATCAGCCCCCAACCCCCAAAAGGAAATGTTACTTTCCTATGGATATCTACTTATTGCACAAGGAACAAAGGAAAACAATGCAGACTTTTTTATGGGTTTGGTTTGTTGTTTTATGTTTTTGATAGAAATTCCCAAGTTTATTATTTCCATACATTATCCTACAATCCTGGATGAAAATGAATAATTTCATTTGACTGTAGTTAATTTTAGATCTTTATCTTTCTAATAATTACTCAAAGAGCAATTCAAGGTAGAAGTGAATAGCATTACTCACTTTCAGAAAGTGTGGGCCAGTGGCTTAGGTCATGCAAGCCCTTGCCCGTTTCACAGCCTCATGTTGCCCTAGGGTGCCTTTGTGCCTCTCACGCCCTACCCCACTCTGAGGGCTTTGCCCTGCAAGCCCTGCCACCCTGCCAATCACAGCTCCATCATGTTTTCTTTCTTGGGAGGTATGAACCCAGGACAGGAGCATTACTGGGGCGGGGGGGAGGGGGGCGGTGGCAGTGAAGAAGTTGAGACACACAGTGAGAAAGAAGGTGCTTGAAATCATATAACAGTAGACACCATGATCAAGGAGAACCCCTGATGCAAGAAGAAGCAGAATATGGACAAGTTAGTACATAAGGGGAAACCCTTGGTAGCGTAGTGGTTAAGAGCTCGGTTGCTAACCAAAAGGTCAGCAGTTCACGTCCACCAGGTGCTCCTTAGAAACTGTATGGGGGCAGTTCTACTCTGATAGGGTCGCTATGAGTTAGAACTGACTCAACGGCAACAGGTTTTTTTGTTTGTTTTATTTAGTTGGCACAGAAGGAAGAGAAGCTGAGATGTAGAGTAGCTGGGTTGCAAGGTGGCACTAGTGTAGTACTAGTGTAGGGCCGGGCAGACAACCCTGTGACAGCCACTTCTGAAAGAACATCCACTAGAGTTGCTGGAAGGTCAGAGAAGATACTATCCAACTATTAGCTACCAGTGTCCCCTGACTGAGGTTCCATTTCCCCATTAGATTGACTTATGAGACTGCTAAGATGACTTTTCTGTTTCCGTTTCTACGCGATTATTTTTTTTTAAGTAGTCCCTTTTACCAACGGTAACCTGGACTATATCGTTCTTAATAGTAGGTTTATGACTGGGGTTGAGTTAAATGACAGCGTGTGGAGATAATGAAATAAGGAAGGATTCCTATAGCCATAGTTACTACAGGGCAGACAGCAAGAGTTTTTACTCTTGCCTTGATTTGATGCAAATGATTATACCAGTAGGTACCTAGAGGTATCATTTTGTGGTCCTGATTTTATTGAGGGTTGAAGGTTTCTCAATTTCTCTATAGTTACATCAAGTTATTATAGATTAATAAGTAAATCCAGTGTTTGCAGTTGTAAGACCATTTAAAAGACAGTTATCTACTCTTTAAGGGAAGGGAAAATTAGAGCAATTTAAAAACCTTACCTGCACTGGGTTTGTTTTTTTGTTCTGTTTTTGTGGATTATAATATTGTGATTATGCTAAAAATAGTGTGGATATATTGCTGAAAATGATTGCTAAGAAAAACTAAACAAAAATCTTATTTTCACCATACTGTATTCTCTGTATTTTCTCTTTTTATTCCATGAAGCTTTATAAAATATTATGAAAAGTGTTAATTAAGGAGCATCTACAAATTTTAGTCATATGCCAATATCATGTGGCTGAGGTCCAGTCAGATGTTAATGATGGATTGCAGAAAAAAAAAGAAAAACCTTAAAATGAAGGAAATTTATTTAACTGTTATAGGCAAAACTTTGCCTTAGTCAGCCCCTAAATTGAATCATCACCTTGATTTTTTCCAGATCACAGAGATATTTTAGAAAATGAGGTAACTGTTTGGATGTTTAACAAGAGATTTATTAGGTGTTCTCTTCTGTGTGTTTTTTAAAGTCTGTCATTGTGTCTGCTTAGATAATTAATAGATTGCATATATTATTAAGATCCTTTTATGTTTAAACTTTATAATAGCTGCAATTTTCTAATCATTTTGTGCTAATTAAGCTTGATGTGCCTCTCAAGCACTTGAATTGATGTTATATATCAGGGTCTGGAATTTCTGCAGATTTTTAGTCCTTTATGAAAGTGGGCCGCTTTGTCTACTTTGTTAAGCCTGGAGTCAAGATGGTTTTAAAAATTAAAAGATAACAGTATCTGAACATTGGATGCAGTGAACACTGCCCTGCATTGTCAGTTTACACAGGGAAAACTAATGAGGCTATAAAGAAATACTATCTGTTTTATTCGAATTTTTTTAACAGTGAAACAGCTGGAAAAACAGAGGTAGTCGGCTGGCTTTCATTTTCCATCGCTTTCTGCCGTTTAAATTCAGATTTCCTCTTATTCATGACCACATGCCCACCGCACACAGACTCCTTGGTTTGTTACTTTAAGCCACATGGAGATTAAGCACCATTAGTAAAGACCAACTCAGGAAAAGTTTTAACTAAAATAAATGGCACTTTCAAAGGAATGTAGATTTATGAAGGGTGTATGTCTGTGTGTGTGTTTGGGTGTGTGTTGGGATCAATCAATAAGGAATAAAGTAGGGCACAGTGCTTTGGGTACCTTTCGTGATTGAGACATGTTTTATGTTACAGTCTTATTTCTAACACCTAAATGTAGTAAAATGGTAAGTGGCATCCTGGTGGCCAGAAAGAATATGCATCACTTTTCTATTTTTAGGATCAGAATTTTATTGCTGAAGGAAAAAATTAGATGTCCTCTAATACATGTCCTTCTGTATTACAGCTGAGACCCAAAGAAATTAATTATCTTGGCCACTATGCTAGATGACTAGAACTTGAATGTATTTGTTACATGTCCATAGTATTCCCACCATTCTCTTTCTAGCATCATTGTTCTCTTCTCTACCTATCCCCTTACCAAAAAAACCAAACCTGTTACCTTCGAGTCGATTCTGACTCATAGCGCCCCTAAAGGACGGAGTAGGACTGCCCCATAGGGCTTCCAAGGAGTGCCTGGTGGATTCAGACTGCCAGCCTTTTGGTCAGCAGCCGTAGCTCTTAACCGCTACGCCGCCAGAATGTCCCCCATCCCCTTAAGGGGTAAATAAAGGAATTGGGGAAATCCCATGTGACGGATGATAAGAATAAGAATGAATCTAATTTGGCTTTTAAAAAGACACAGGTAAGTTGGGAAAGTTTTTGGACTGAAAACAAAAACAATTATTTGGTTTATTAAAACATTAGCCGTTTACAGTGACTGCTTGAAAGAGAAGAAGAGAAAAGATTCAGTTACCTGCTTCTGAAAAACCACTAAATGCTAATTAGCCAGTATCAGAGCGGGTCCAAATCTCTCTATCTTGGAAGCAGCCTCTTTAGGGAAATATGTGGAAATATTTTAAGAAAACATATCTGTTGGTAGAAACATGCATCCATGGTTCTCTACATTTCTGGAAAATTTCCATAATCATTGTGAGGAAAAAAATCTGAAATCTTAACCATTGTAAGGATTAATTTAAACATCTACTGAAGAGACAGTGTGATACGGCTGCACAGCACATATTCATATTCTACTTTATGAGGAAGGCATGAAAAGTTCATCTTTAAATTGCACATAGGAAATCCATCCAGTTCACTGTACTTTTTGTACTCTTTACCAATAAAGGACACAAAATTTTAAAAAGAAAAAAATAGTATACTCTAATATACCCTTTGGAAACCCTGGTGGCGTAGTGATTAAGAGCTACAGCTGCTAACCAAGAGGTCGGCAGTTCAAATCCATCAGATGCTCCTTGGAAACCATATGGGGCAGTTCTACTCTGTCCTATAGTGTCGCTATGAGTCGGAATCAACTCTATAGCAATGTTTTTTGTTTTTAATATACCCTCTAAGGGGCCCTGGTGGGTTAAGTGCTTAGCTGCTAACCCAAAGTTTGGCAGTTTGAACCTACCAGAGGCTCCATGGGAAAAAAGACCTGGCAATCTGCTTCTGTAAAGATTACAGCCTAGAAACTCCTATGGGGCAATTCTATTCTGTCATATATGGTTACTATGAGTTAGAATGGATGCGATAGCACTCAGTAACAACAATATACTTTCTAATGCTCCTGCCATAATTAAAATTGTAACTCACTATTCACGAACAAATTGACTTGATGCATCGGGTTTGGTTTGGTATATTTTCAGTAGTTTGTATTGTCTACAAAGGGAAAAATTTCCTTGTACTATAAACTGGATATTAATTTCATAACAATGACAAAAATAGTTTATCTTTGGGAGGTAGGGGTAATTCTCTCAGCATTTATGTGTGACAAAGGTTAAGAGTCAAGTGAGTTATAGCAGTGGTATTCAAAGTAGAGCAATGTCTTCACTTACCTTTGTGTCATGATACAGGATTAAAATCCTTGTAGCTTTTAAAGTTTTGTTTATATTTTTAACTGCTCATCTGTTTTATAATGGATGAGTGCAACTTAAATTAAATTTTCTGGAAGCATTCATTTTAATAAGATGCTTTTTCTTTTGTTTTCCAGGGATTGTATTATTTACCTGGGAAATATTCTTAATATGGCTCTCTTATTTATTTAACTTCAGTGCTAGAGCCAACAAAAACTTAGGATGACAACTAACACAAAATACACTTCAGTGCATATCAAATATGACCCTGCCCCAGCCTCTCAGGATATTTCCCTTAAATAATTTTTCTAAAATTCTGATTGAGTACCTACCACATTTAAGGTATTGTCTCTTGTACTAGAAGGAACATCAGTATATGATTGATATCTTGCTTTTCAGGAATTTATAATCCCATTAAGGAGATGAGAATAATAATAACTATACAATAAATCACACCATTAGCAATTAATGTTGAAGACTAGAGGAAAGAAAGATTACTTGTAGCTGGAAGGATAATGAAAGATTTCAAGAGGGAGTGCAAAGTTTGAGCTGTGCCTCAAGAAAGAGTAGAAGTTAGCAACGTATGGCTGGGAAAGAAGCTAGAGAGTATTTGAGATAGAGCAATTTATAAACATGAGTTTTGCGTTTGTTCAGCCTTGGATTTAAGACATTGTTGATGCATTGAACAATACTGATAATAGGTGATTATGTTGGGAAAAAAAAAAACCAGACCTGTTGCCATCTAGTTGATTTCGACTCACAGTGAACCCAGCTAAAGTGTTGTCTAAACGATGAGGCAAGTTGCCATGGCAAGACTGTTGATTGGAGTTGAGGGTACAGTATTAAGAGAAAAAGAGGGCTAGACAAGGAAACCGATGTAAATCGGCCAGTGAAAGGGAATGCTAGTGATTTTAAAAATAAGTAGGAACTCTGGACATCACATTTCCTGCCTCTTCCTCGTTAATCGTCCTTTGTGACAAAGGATGTCACAACTTAGGGACAAGAGATTTGATAAGGTTGATGCAGAACTTCGGGATACTTCATACCGTGAAATTCCTTACTCCTGTCCTTACCTTTGAACAATAGGAAAACATTCTCAAAATAGTCAACACCTTATTTTCCTTTAGAATAAAATTGCAAAAACAAAAACAAAACACATATACACATACACAATCTCTTGTTATTAAAAGCTTTGAAAAATCGAGAAAAATTATAATGCAACTACACATTCCAGTCTTTAAAAAGAGAACCTGTTATTCAGAGTGGGAGTTTGGTTAGGAACTTGAGTAGGTGGAGAGCAAAGCATGCCTGAGTCTTAAGGAAAAAAAAAAATTTTGTGAATATTAGCTATCATGTTTTCGAAAAGTCTATATTTGTGAAAAAATGATCTAGTGGCTTCTGTTCTTCATTTCGGAAAAAAATTTTGGAGCGTCTCTTAGGTACAAAACACTCTACCTTGCATTTCTTTATTGCTTTCATTTCAAAGATTTAAAAAGCTTGTTAGTGTATCTTTTTCCCGCAGTATCTAGGAACCACTTCAGTTTCTTTTGGTAGACAGTGAACAGATTGAACTTAATCACAGTGAGCTCTTAGAGTTGAGAGTCGTATGAAAGGAAGAAAATATTATAAACTTCTTTTAAATATTGTGTATATAGCTCCAAGATAAGAATCCACAGAACTGCAGGATGTAGATGACCTTGATATTAGGGGAAAAAGGAAAAAAAACATTAATAAACTCACATTGTTAGAAAATGATCTCTCTTTAAGTACATTTCAATAATCTCTGCTAAGTCTTCTATAAAAACATTTATATGAGCATTTGTTTTGCTTATCCATTTTGTAATTAGGAATTTTACTAAATATCAAGTCCCACTGTCTTCGTAGAATTTGTATTAAAGTCTCCCAACTATGAAAGATTATAGAGAACCGAAAATAAAGCTTAAATGCCAAAATGATCTTAGTTACCTAAGTGTCCATCAATAGATAAAAATGGATAAACAAAATGTGATATATACGTGCAATGCAATGTTATTCAGTTATGATTCATACTATGACATGGGTGAACCTTGAAAACATGCTGAGTGAAATAAGTCAGATGCAGAAGGGCACATATGTTATAATTCCACTCATATGAAATATCTAGACTAGGCAAATGTATAGGGAGAAAAGTTTATTATTGGTTATTAGGGGCTGGGGAAAAGAGAGAATGGGAATGACTGCCGAAGGGGAACTGAGCTTCTGTTCGGGAAGATGTAAAGCATTTCGATCATGGGTAGCGATGATGGTACCACAGCGTGGTGAATGTAATTAATGCCACTGAATTAAAAAGTGGTCAAAATGACAAAGTTTTTGTTACATGTATTTTATCACAATAATAATAATAAAAATAACATTAGCTAATTTGTAAAGCAATAGGTTATGGTCAAGGGTAAAGAGACCATTACAGAAGCCAAGATTTTGTATGTGATTCTATAATTCTATTATTATGTAAAGATTAATTGTGAAGCTTTGGTTATTTTTCAGTGAAGTAGCGTATAACTAATAGAAAATTAAACTTCATTTAAGAAACCTACTGTTGATGTTAGTTGCCATCGAGTTGATTCTGACTCGTGGCGACCCCGTGTATGCAGAGTAGAACTGCTCCGTAGGGTTATCAAGGCTGTGAAGATTCAGAAGCAGATTGCCAGGCCTGTCTTCTGAGGTGCCTCTGGGTAGATTTGAACCACCAACATTTCGGCTAGTAGTCAAATGCTTAATCGTTTGCATAAATTCTGGAGAATGTATTTTAGTTAAGAAGGTGATATTGTCAGTTGATTTTAACTAGTAAAAGAGAATATTTTTTTTCCAGGACTCAAGGACACGATTTTCATAGTTTTGTTTGTTCTCTAAACAATTTTGAAGTTTCTTTTCTGAATATAATTGCTTATAAATTGACCTCTTCATGTATTTTATCATTTAAAACAGAAAAATAAATGTGAAAAGAACAGATATGTACGGGTTTCTTTTCTTTTTTATTCTCCTTTCCTGTTTCTCATTCCCATTCCTACATTTGAAGCCCAAATTATTTGAAATTATTTTTTGTGTTACAAGATGGATGAAACTTATTATTCAGAATTAAAAAAGCCAGGGGTGGGGGACTAGAGAAGATAAACTGTCCCCACAAGCTAGTTCTACTAGGAAGATAGAAGTCTTATGGGCAGAGGAGTCAGGAGGGAGTGGGGTTGGACGCACTGTGCTACAGATTGTGCAGTGAGGAGGGGCACATATCAGAGGTTCTGGATCAAGGAGTACAGAGGGAAGATGGCAGAAGAGCTTCAGTGCATGAGGAGTTCCCTCCTGTCTCACTCATGAACTGTCAGTAAATTAACTAACCAATTGTTGTCAAGTTGATTCCAGCTCATGGCGACCCCACGTGTTTCTGAGTAGAACTGTGCTCTATAGGGTTTTCAATGACTGTGATCTTTGGGAAGTAGATTGCCAGGAGCCTTATTCCATGGTACCTCTGGGCATATTCAAACCACCAACCTTTTAGTTACTAGCCAAGAGCTTAACCATTTGTGCCGCCCAGGGACTCCTAGTAAATTAGCTAAGCATTGCAAAATGATGAGTTTGTCTGCAGCGTCTGTAGAAAACAGAGAGAGTGGAGCATCCAAGACCAGTTTCATGTGGGGCAGACTCAATAAGCTGCTGTCAAACAAGTGGTGGAACAGAGAGAAACACAAGGGAGTTAGATATGGAATTCCTGGGAGACCTTTAATTGTCCCAGGCCCTGGAATGAAGCCTGAGCCAAGATTGACCTAAATCTCCTTGGTGCAGGGAGGCTTCAAGTGACTTACAGATTATACAGGCATGTGCTTTCCAAAGAAACAGGCTTAAATGCAATACACAAAGATCCTAAAGTGTTAGCTTTGCATCTAGATGGTACATCCATTTGATGACAGGACATTTTGGTTATTTTGAATTTTGAAGAAAGTGACGATATGCCAGGAACGTCATTTGGCCTAGGACAGTTTTTTCTGAAGGCCTGTCATAATCTAAACTTTCCATGTAGAGAGAGCTCTGCGACACTGAACTCCTGGTTCTTTGGGTATTTTTGGAACTCTGTGAACTTTGTCGCTCATCATGTGCCAAGTTAATTGTGGAAAGTTCAGTCACCACTGAACATGCATATTTCAGCCTTCAGACCAACAGATTTAAAAAGTAGAAAGTATATATAATAAAATAATTCAGCCAAACCTCAAGTGAAAAGTGAACTTGGGTTGTTTTTGAGCGTTGAGATTTGGTTGTTTGGAAGTGGTTTCCAAAGTTTATTTTACCAGGCACCCCTTCAAAATTTTAAGTCTTCTGAACTTACTTTCGTGTTGCTTTACATGCTTTTCTGGTCTAAATTGAAAAGGACACTGCAACTAAAGGAAGATATTTCTGAGGACCCTTGGGGCCTCGGAAGACCCATGGCTTCCTTCAGGAAACATCTGTCTGGTTAAGCCACTGAAGAGGCCAAAAGCAAAAATATGTTTTCTTTTCCCTTCATTGACCCATGGCAAAATTTTCTCAAAAAGTGACAGCAACAAACATTAAAGATTTATGTACTGGAAATGTGATAGATTAAATTGACCAGTGCCCAGATGTTCAAAGGCAACGGACTTTTTAGCCACAATGTGAGTTCCTTCAACGTGTTGGACTTCTGAAAACAAATGGTCTCCCTTAACGCACAGCTAATTTGATTTACTTCTGTGCATTTTAGTTAGTTTTTTCAATTATGAGAAAAACAAAACATCTAAAAATGTAATTAATTGAAAGCTAATTTTGCATAAAAGTTAACAAAGGTAAAACTTGGATGATTATCCTCCCACCCCAACTTCATCTGGTTGACTAAACCAAATTAGTTACGTGTGATGGGATTATGGAAAATTGTCATAGGTGCAAAATATTTATATTATTGGGTATTATTTTGGGGGTGCTACATACGTACCCTTTTACGATTCCTGATGCATCATCATTTCTATATCACATTTATTGCTCAAAATAACTATATCTCTGCCTTTAAAATGTTGCACACTATTTGGACAGATACACAAATCTTTGGTTTTATTACTTATTTTATCTAAAAGTGTATGTACTTTTACAAATAATGCATAATAAATTTTTAGCCACTGAGAAAATATTTTTCAAATATTAAACCAAATTAAAATTTAGAACCTGAATTACAGCAGTCTTAAAAAATCTGTAGCAAGGATTTGTGGTAATACAAGAAAGAGGGAAACCACATTTTCTATATTGAATAAGAAACCATGAGTAATAAATAACTATTTGCAGGCTCATTCATTACACGAAAAGGTGATTATAGGTAATAGGAAGTATACCAGATTAGGAACACTGAGACCTGGATGCTAGTCCTATTTTTTTTTTTTACTATATCCTATTCCTGTAACCTTTCTAACCCTTGCCTCTCTCATTTCTAAATGGGGATAATACCTCCCCTTTCTCAAATAAGGTTATTGTGAGGTCAGTTTTTTTTAAAAAGGGCCAGTTGTCTATCTTTGTAATATAAAATTGAAAGCACCTTTCTAATAGAAGACCAAATCAAAATACATTTTAGCATTAACCTATGAGATAAAATGCAGCATAGTATCTCTCTCTAATTGGACTTAGTAAATTTCATTGGTTACCATGATTATAATATTTTAAATGATTGTAATGCCCAAGCATAATCAAAATCCTTTCAAAGCATCCTTATATCTTTGAGACATGAAACAATAGTGAAGCAGACAAAAACTCACATACCTAAGAATGATATCAGAGTCCCTGGGTGGTAGAAATGGTTAATGTGCTTGGCTATCTGAAAGGTTGGAGGTTTGAGTCCATCCAGGGGCACCTTGGAAAAAAGGCCTAGAGATCCACATCTGAAAAATCAGATATCAAAAACCCTACGGGCCACAGTTCTGCTCATACACTTGGGGTTGCCATGAGTTGGAATCAACTTGATGGCAACTGACTTTAAGAATGATACAAGAAATTTCTTCTCGTTCTTTGGTATTTACAATATAAATAGCTGTCCAGTGTATATTTCCTTCTTTCTAGATAACTCTTTACTAATGTGGTAAACCTAGTGTTCACATCAACAATCTTATATCAACCATAGAATTATTTTTAAATTTCCTAGAGGCCATCTCAGCAATCATCTCTAAAGCTTTCTTAAGCAGATTAAGGGGAAAAATGTCCATAAATATTTTCCTAAAATATTTTGCATTTTTTTTTTTGTTATGTAGTAATCAGTCTTTTAAACTGTAATTAGATACTTCTTCCCAACACTGGCATTTATCTATAGTTCTGTCTTCCCAACTGCATTCTTTGTATGGAATGTTTACTGTTGATATACTAAAGTCAAAATTAGAATCATTTTGATGTCTAAGATAATACGTTTTTTAAAAATCAATATTTTAAAAGCCTTTAGACTAGACTGCATTAAACATTAGAATATTGCTTTAGGGAGATGAATGTATCTGGAGTCTTTCCAGACTTTTTCTATGACATAATTGCTAGCATGTATCCAATCCCAATTATGCTTTATTCTCAGAGTGAGCAGTACTTTCAATTTATATAACAAATTTGTGTTATAATTAACTCTAAGGAAGGTAAAACCTGTAACCAGCATCTCAATAACTGGTTTGATGGATTGAACATTATAGTCTTTAACCTTTGCCTTGAAGCTACTGTATTGTTTAAATACTGTAATTTGCTAGACATGCACTTTGATTTGGGGATTTGATTCATCCATTTAATCTTGGTTTAGAACTTTGATTCATCTATTTAATCTTTCTTTTTTATTCTAAATTCACTCTATTTACTGACAATAGTGAAAGGCCTTCAGTATTTCAATTATAACATTCATTGGGTCATCCTTTTCTGTTTAGTGACTTTTGTTTTTCATACTGTCTGTTTCTATTATACCAGATGGAAATATGATTGTTTTGGGAAACTATCTAAAAATTGTTGAGTTTGATAGAAATATTTCAAGTGAAAAAATTAAATTTACTTAATGTATCATGCCTTAAATTTTGGATCTGCTCTGTAAAATGACATAGATACATTAAAATAGAAATCTTTTTATGGAATATTTGTATTTAATTATCTGCTGAGTGTGCAAGCCAAACACTGATAAGCTGAAAATATATGCCATACTTTGTTAATATTAACCCATCAATGATTTTACACATAGATAAATGCACATACTCATTTAATGATCTTAGGAGTCAAAAGTGGCATGAGAGAAAAATTGATCAATGTTTGCTGTCTAGCAATATCTTAATTCTTTTCTTACTGATCTCATAAGAAAATCTTGACTGGTGATTAAAAACTTATATAATTTCAGCAGTAAGAACTAGAATAAAGGTTGGTGACCTTTTAGTACAGCTTGGTTTACTAAATATTAAAGACATTACATTAATTCCCAGAATTCCAAATCCTTGCTCACTGAGCAACTTCTTATGCTGGTTGGCCATGCGAGAGTTTGGAGGTGCAAGTGATCCTTTAGGAGTTATGTTTCTGGTCATAAAACACTCCAGCTGAGCCCCTTTTCCATACACACCCACACATACATGAGTGCATACGGCATATACTGTATACATTTATTGCACAAATATCATATAACATGACCTTTTCAGATGTTAGAAATAAAATGAACAAACAAAAGTAAAAAAAAAAAAAAAAAGACTTGAATTGCATAAAGCTATAATTAATTAATTTGCTAATTGGACCTTACTGTTGAATAGCCACTTCAACAGGAAATACGTTAGCCCTTGATTAACTGTCCCTCTACTTGAATTAGTTTGAATGGATAATGTGAGTAGGCTAGACACTCAGTGGAGTCTCACAAAACACACAGCTGCTGTAAACTCTCGGGGGTGGGGGTGGGAGGACAACTGAAACTAAAAAATCAGTGTCACCAGCAGGTTGGCTGTAATAGATGCTTAGCACAGCAGGTTTGTGTAATCAAATGGCACAGTGTACAATGAAAAGACAGTGCGATGAAATGGCTGCACAGGCAGAATTACTGGCCTGGGACAGCAGAGGATGCAAATACATAAATGCAGTATCTGGGGCAGGAAAGAGTTCACAGGTGCCTATGCTGGAATATGGTATTGAAAACAGATTTTAAACATAACAATTCCACATGGGTATAATGATCACTTTGATTTGACTCATGAATTTAAAACTCAAATTATGAAGTTGTTAAAAACAATTGTGTTTTTATTCAGATTTACCCTTGCAATTTTTTTTTTTTTTTTTTTTACAAAAAAGTAGACATTGTGCTTTATAAAATTGACTGAGGGAGCAAAGGGGGCGGGGGGGGGGTTGAGAAAAGCTATGTCCCAATATCTAAAAACAGAAAAAGATGTTACATTTCTATTTCAGATATCAGACATCAGAGTATTCTGCTTCAGAAACAATATATAAGGAAAAATCCTGAGTTGCAAGAATGTTAAGCCATTTTTATAAGTCTAATCCTAAGAATCATCTTCCTTGTCTCATTCTAAACAGAAATGTTGTCACAGGACTAGAATCTTATAAAAGCATTCAGTTGAAATGATTTCATAAAAAGAATGACTTCAACTCAACAGTAAAATATTTTGCTTTTACTTTGTGGGAGCCAAAGATTTCCTTAGAAGGTTTTCTTTAAGGGCATTTAATGTGTGTTTTGTGATACATATGCCGGCCTTAATGTTTATTATTCTACAGTTCTTGACACAGATTTCCTATACAGTCAACATATTATTACAACCTGGTTTCTTGATGTTTCGTCACAATCGTGTGACCTTTAAGCAGAAATTTATGGTGTACATCAAAGCGGCAATAAACACATACAGAAATTCTCCTACAAAGAAACCTAGTCACTTCACTCTTTCTGCGGAACATGTGGCTACCGTTTACATCTCGGTTACCTTGCACCAGGGGAGCTGAAAAACAATGCCCCCGTTTGTGTGAAGGTAGACTGCTTGTGTTCTTGCATCAACACTTGCCCCCCAAGGCTGAAGCTTCTTTCTGCCCGGCCTTTCTGTTTAGTTTGATGGAAAGTTTTCGCTGCTTTCTTTTCTACAGAAACGTTTGTACCAAAGTCTGTAAAACACAAGTTTCACTCATTTATTCCCCATATTGGAGGGTAGTAGTATTTTCTTTTTTATCAAATAGTTATACAGAGTTTCTCACGTTAGAAAAGTTAGTTGATAGGGCTTCAAATTTTTGTAGATAGAAGCTAGTTGTATGCTTAAAAATCCTGTGTGGGAGAGTCAAGAAAGCTTATCTTGATTCTTTCATAATGGCCTTTTTTGATCTTGGACCAAACTCAACTTTCTTACCTATAACGTGTAGAAAGAAAATGGAGTCTTATGTCTAAAATACTTCATACCTTTTAAGAGAAACAAATTTATTGAACGTATGAAATTTTTACTTATATATGCCCATATGTAAAATTAGAGTTACATTCCTTATGCTTATAACAGTTTTATGACTATAAAACTAAAATAAACTTGATCGATTTCACTCAAAATGAATAGAATTGAAAGAGTGCTACGTTAACATAACATTGTTTTTGCTGAAATGAAATTTCTGCCCTCAAAGTGGGTATGGCGCTGACTTTAACCACTAGGGTTTGGGAACTACCCTTTGCATTGACCACAGTGCCTCACAGTTAGTGCGGACTTGAAAAATATTTCTTGTAGGAAATAATGACTACCAAGTGAAGATCAAAGATGAGTGATGATTCTTGCAGATTATGGCTTAAACTGATGGTATGACTTAATTTTGTTGACATGTGTAGTCTTTTCCTCATGATTTAAAGATGTCCTTTGATACTATGAAGGGCCATAGAGCAGTGAATCACTCTAAAACTGCTATGAAGCATGCCTTAGAGCAAATCGTAAGCCTTTATTTGTGTCCAGGGAGGAGCAGCAAGAAGCTTGGGTGAGTCATAGGATAAAAACACATAATGTCATTTGCAAAGAGAGGGTAGTGACCTTATGTCTGAGCATGCAAAGACTGAGTTGGGGAAATAAGTGGAATGTTCTCAAAAGTTCATATCATAAGGGCAAAGCCAAAATTTCTCTTAGAAGATTATGCCATTTAACTGTACGATTATTCTTACTTGGATCAATATGTGTTTTCTCTGATCTTCCAAGTGTATTGCCTCTGAGTCATTTTGAAACTATCCAAGATGAGGTCAGTCCAAACATAGACCTTCCTGCACTAGCCCACTCTTTGCGATTTGGGTCAGTGGGGCCTGCGAAGGTATGTACTTCTGCTCTCTGAGATTTGGGACAGAATCTAAATCTCATGTGTGGTGTGAGGTGTTAAGGAAAAATCAATTTTTTCAGGTCCCTTTTCTTTAGTGTTAGGGAGAGGTTGTTGATTTTTAAAATTAGCATTTGTTAATACTGTACATTTTGTATTCATCACTAAATATAAAAGGGATACATCTAGAGTTGGTCATGGCTTGGTATCAAATGCTTGAGAGGAAAAGGTAAAGTATCATATGTAGTAAAACAGTAAAGAAGGGATTTGAACCAGTTTACTTGATGGAAAAGAACTTCTGGTTTCCTAAGAGAGTTTGGTGTCTGTCATGGAATCCTCCTTCTTTTATTTCAGGTGTGTTTACCATCGTCTCTTGTTATATAAATAATTTTAGATGAAGGTCACTCACTAATAGAAGCCACCTCTTCAGGACTCTTTCTTTTTTTAATTTATATATATATATATGTATATATCTATTGTTATGTGGAAACTGTCCAAATTAAACATTTATATATGAAGGATTTCCAGATAACACTCAAAAAGTTCCATTGGCTGTCTTTCTTATAGGACTTAGAAAAAAAAAAAAAAAGAAGAAATAATATATCCAATTAAAACAAAGAAAGAACTCTTGAACCCAGCCATGCATACAAGAAAAATAAATTGTTTGAAGTGAGACATGAGGTAATCTTGAGTTCTCAAAGGGAAAGCCAATACTATTCTGGCCCCTAATAGGCCTTATTGAGGTGAAATGTTCATTGGCATTTGTGCTTAGCAAGTCACCAAATGCTGGTTGAATTTAACTACTATGAGTCAGAAGCTTTTTTTGTAATGACTTTTTTCATATGATTATATTTTAGCAAATTTGTAAATTATATGAAGCATAGTTTACAGTGTAAAATACCAGGGGGGAAAAAAAAAAGTCATTCCCCAGAAATTCCAGAATGTATCTTGAGCTTGTACTCAATGTTGTATAATTATTCTGAGTTTTTCCTACAGCCTAGCCTCCAAGAAAATAAAAATGCCAGAAGGTGTTTTGCACTTCAGGCCAATATAGTACCTTTCAGGAAATAAGGACTGTGTTCATAGATAAAATAACACATCTCATTTTTATTATTTTTGGCTATTTTAGTTGTAACCCCACACAGTATATTGAATCAATAGCATTTTGGGAATAAGGGATAGTATTATCAGCTATTATAATTAAGTTGGCTCTCAATTGATGGTGTTTCTGGTCCTGTTTTATATGGTCACAGATTCTTGTGCTTCATACTGGACTTTTAAAAGAACTTTACTTCTTGTGTGCCTAAATATTTTGATATTCTACAACTTTTTTTCCCTTATTGGTGCAATCATGTTTTTTAAGAAATGTAAGTGCATACCCAAATATTAGTTATTTGATTAAATCAACAGAATTGCATGAGTACTTTATTTCATGATTTTTCCAATAAATGACATTTTTACCTATATAGGGATAGACCTCCTTAGCCTTTTATCAAACTCAGCAAGCTTTTTCTGTCACTGCAAATTTATGTCACTTGACATTTTCCCCTCACACGGTCTTTATTTTAATCAATTGGCTGATTAAAGATTTTGAGACCTACTAATTGGTAATCTCCACTAGGAACAATATGAATCTAATTCTCTAACCTTATTTCAACTCCTATTGCTGCTGCTGCTGCTGTGAAGCTGGTCGTAAATGCTGTTAATTGTTTCCATGATTACTAAGATAAACACCAGGAGGTTTGATTTTTCCATGCTCCAAAAGATAAACTCTGGGAGAATGTAACAATTGGGACATTAGATTTTTCTAATCAATTACACATGCAAAACTCCAAGTGTGCCAAAATTTGTCCTCGATTACTTGGAAGCCATGTATAAAACTCAGAGTACACTCAGAGGAAGTATCAACTCTGCTTTCTTGGAAGCTGGTACTACTAAGTTAATGGTAAAAAAAATTGCTTCAACGTAAAGCACATTTCAGAATTACTTTATGAGTTACTGGATCTTTTTTAAATAGTAAAATGAAATAATATTAAGAAACTATAGATAAAGGAATATTTGAGGTTCATTTAGAAGACTAATTATGTTGGCCTTGTTGACTTCTTGAGTAAAATGATCAGTACAGTTGAGAGTGTACGTGTGTGTGTTTTCCTTTCCCAGGCAACAAAAATCACACTCAGACATGATTTTTTTGTTTGTTTGTTTATCAGAAACATCACTGTATACCCTAGCAATCTAATAACTTCGGTTGTTTATCATTAAAATTACAGCTGAATAGGAATGATTGTCATTGAATATTTATAATGCAAAGGACTTCCCCAAAGGGCATAATGATGTCTTTCTCATTGTAGTAGGATCCATCTTTAGAGAAGGCTATTTTTTTTTTTTAAATTGAGGTAAGAGTAGATATTTCAATGCACTTTTCTCACAAATACAATGAATGAAACAACCTTTTTTGAAGGATTTCTGTAAATTATGCAGTGGACTATGATTTTTAATCATAATGAATAGCCACACCATTATTCAAATGCAATCATTCAATTAGCAAATACTTATTATTTGGCACCTACTATGTGCCAGATGCTCTTTGGTATTCAGGATACATCACTGAACAAATGTCCCTGCCATAGTAAAGCATATGTTCATATAGGAGATAGATAAGATGAATTAAGCATGATTTTTTAAAAAGTGAATTATTCAGTATCTTTCACAATATAAGTGTTTTGAGGAGAGTAAAAGTAGAGCAGAATAAAGGCATTCAGCAGGGATATGTGGAAGGCAAGCTGCAGTATTAAAGTGATAGTCAGGATAGGCCTCGTTAAGATTTGAGATTGAGATTCGAGCAAAGACTTGAAGGAGCTGAGGGATTTAACCAAAGGGTTATTGATGAGAACATTTCAGACAAAGAAATGGGCCAGAGCAAAGGCCCAAAGATAGGAGGGAGTATTCCTGGCACGTGAAGAGGTCAGTGTGGCTGAAGCAGAGTGAGTGAGGGATAAAGGTGTAGTAGATAAAGTCAAAGAGGTATTGTATTGTGTTGATGGGAGCATTGGTGCAGATCTTGTTAGGGTAGTACTATGATGGGCCGCCTGCCAAAATGAGAACTGGATGTTCCGTAAACCTCACAGAGGAGACTTGTATGCCTTTTGGCACAATGTTCTTGTTGTTAGGTGCCATCAAGTTGAGTTAGGTGCCAATTCAAAGCACCCCTATGCACAACAGAACAAAACACTGCCTGGTCCTGCCGCCATCCTCACAATTGTTGCTCTACTTCAGCCCATTGTTGCAGTCATTGTGTCAATCCATCTTGTTGAGGGTCTTCCTCTTTTTTACTGACTGTCTACTTTACCAAGCATAATGTCCTTCTCCAGGGGCTGATTCCTCCTGACAACATGTCCAAAGTATGTGAGGTGTAGTCTCGCCATTCTTGCTTCTAAGGAGCATTCTGGTTATATGTCTTCCAAGACAGATTTGTTTGTTCTTTTGGCAGTCTGTGGTATATTCAGTATTCTTCTCCAACACTACAATTCAAAGGCGCTAATTCTCCTTCAGTCTTCCTTATTCATTATCCAGCTTCCACAAGCATATGAGGTGATTGAAAACGCCATGGCTTGGGTCGGGCACACCTTAGTCTTCAAGGTGACTTCTTTGCATTTGGCACAACATCACCCTGAATTAGGTTTGGCTCTCTGTCCAAACTAATTCTGAATAGGAGCCAACTTCCTCATGGCTTCCCTCTTCTTGTTCTTACTCCATGTTGGAGTTTTAAACTTTCAACTTTAGCTCGGAAAAAAAAAAAAAAAAAAAGTTGAGAGTCCATAACATAAACCAACATAATGAGTACCTAAATGTCATGAAAAACTTAATGCATGACATGAAAGAAGGTTTCCCAGGGTCATATGTGTCTGGAATCTGTGCTTCTTCAACTCCTCTTCCTTCTGCAGCATCTTGAAAGGACAGTCAGGTGCCTGCAATCTTGCTGCTGCATCTACATATTTCTTTGCCTCTTGCCCTCCTAACTGAAAAGGATCAAGTGTCCTGCTTTTTAACGCTATTTGATTCCCCTGTGTTCCAGAATCCCATGTCCTTTTCCTCTAAAGAGACCTTGTTTTATCACTTACTTTTCCTCGTTTATATCCCCAGCAAATCTTGGTCTAATGACCATGTCCATTAATACATGCTCCCTTGCCTCTCTTTCTTAAATAAATAAGTAAACACCCTCCTAGTTCTGAATTTATAACAGTAGCTTATCTGTCTTCTGTTCAGTACCAGGCTCTTTGGATGTATTTCTGTGCTTGGCTGTTCGTATGTCCTCTCCTTACCATCACTTTGCAGACCCCTCCATTTAAGATTCTGCCCCCATTAGCTTACTCAGTGTTGCTTGCCCCTTCGCTGCTATATTAGGTGGCTTTACACCCCTCATCTGATTTGATCTGTTCGTAACATGTAATGCTATTGACCACTCTTCTTGAAAATATTCTTTTCTTTAGCTATAATGAAAATACTCTTTCCAGTCTTTACTACCTCTATGACAACTTCTTCCTAATATTTTCAAATCTCTTTGTGTGTGTGTGTGTGTGTGTGTGTTTCTTAAATATCAGTGTCCCTAGGATCACACTGCACGCTCTGGCAATATCCCCTGCCAAGGCTTCCATCATCATCTTCATGCTTATTTATCCAATCTAGGTCTCCCCTGAACCCAAGATTTTGTATATCACTATGTACTAGACACCTACATGAATACCAGCCAAATACTCTCGCCAAATTCCTTTTTCTTCCTTGTTCTGCATCTGGTGAATGGCAACCCTCTATACCCCAGTGTCCAAGTTAGGAACTTGGGCACCATCATTGATTCCTCCGTCACCTCCATCCCCATACTATCCATTACATTGTCCTTTATAGCTTACAGCATAAAACTTCCTAAATTGCCTTAGTGTCCTTGTGTCAATTTTTGTGAAATCATATTTACCTTTATTCTTTAGAACTTGAAACAAAATAAATTCTGTTAAGGAAAATAAAATTCATGTTAGTAAAAGAGAACTAAATCCTTAAAAAGTAGTTGCATTTGAATGAAGAATATAAATTTTAAACTTGTCATTATTAAAATTCCAACCAAAGGTGTGATTTAGGTTGAAAGAAGTGATTTCACTTTGAGCTGGAATTCATGACGTGGGATCTACCGAGGGGAATTTTGCCTTCTTTAGTCACATTGCTTCCAACTATACTACATGCAGTCTCACACATCATAAATTATCTCTTACGTTCTAAAAGTTGTGGAAGAGTTAATCTGGGGAAAAGCGAAAACAAACTGCAAAATACCTTCTTTGTTAGGATCAATTTTCTTGTCAGTGCTAAACAAAAGCCTAGATAAATAAAAAATATAAATGATAGAATCACTAAAACTGTGAAAAAATGGAATTTAATTTTAATAATAGAGGAAAATACCCAGTATATTTTCTTTAGTTCCGCCTGTCAAACTTTTCAGTATATATAAAGAGAATTGTAGTTAAAGTGGTGTTTGAAACATCAGTGGCCATGTCACCAAATGACATGAAAACATTGAGACAAGATTAGGTGTGGGAGTACCTGGTAATTAAGAAGTATCTTTCAAGGAATTAAAAACAAGAAAGAAAAATCAGTGTAAGAGAAAGAGTTTCGGCCAAAGTTAGAGATCTTCAGGTTACAAAGAACTTAGCAATTGGAGGAGAACAAGCCAAAACATTCCAAATTTGAAGAATTCAGTAAGTCATGACTAACAAATATCAAATCTTGGGATACATAATAAATTAGGACACTTGTTAAAAATATGATAGGCCCTATTGAGAGTTTGTAGAAGGGGAATTTATGCATGCTTCCTGTGTCTTTGCACTTGAAATTTTGTAACTACATGTTATCAATATATCCTCATAATCTTGCCATGATCTTTTTCCAAGATAACTCTAATTGCTTCAGACTTTACAAGGTTGGCTCAGAAGCAAACTGTAACATGTCAGAAAAGCAATCTCCACCACTTACAGCTAGCTAGTAGCCATCTAACATGACAGATGGCGCCCTGCCTGTCCTCGGCAGCTTGTGGGACAAAGCTGAATGTCAGCGCCACTGGGATGTAATTACTGCAATCTCTTGGGTCCAGTTTTGCGTGACCCTAAAAGCAATTCCTCAGGAACTGCTGGGAGCGATGCAATGATGGAAAGAGCAAAGAAATGAGAGCTTTTGGGGACAAGTGGCATTTTTATTTTACTGACAAGTGTTTTCGCACTGCTTCAGAAGAAGTATTTTGCATGTGACAAATCAAATTGACAAAGAAGTTGAAAAACTTGTGGGCTGTTCAGCGTGGCCTAATTTAAATATTATCAAAGGGTTCTAATTTATATTGGAGAGGGAGCTACTCAGTGATTGAAATCATTATAAAAAATAATTTCAATGATTACAAGACAATATTTTAATTTCTTTTGCTAAATAATTTAATAATGCTTTCTTACATTTTGGAACACAAATTGTAAGTTACCACCAAAACTTGTTTAATCTTTAAAATAACTATATAAATTAGGCAGTATTATCTATTAATCTCCAATTTACAGATGGAGATTAATAGATAATACTATTTTATTTTTTTTTACAGATAGGGTGACTGAGGCACAGGAAGGTTATGACACAAAATAAGTGGTAAATCCAGGACCTGAGCCAAACCATCTGGTTTCAGAGTACCTATTAATCATTTCACTTCTCCCTACGCCACCTTGCATACGTCTTTAAAAAACTCAGCCTGCCCGTGTAGCAAACTAACACCAATAAAGATGGTGGAGCTTGGTACAAAAACCACATATGCCTTTTTGTGGAGGGACTTTGCAAACATGCAACGTTTTTCTGATTTATGAATAATGCAAACATTATACATTACCATCTCTCTTGTATGCGAGGAAAAGCATCTAATGGCTGTGCTGCTACTGATAGCTAATACTTATCACACAACCATGTAGTTAACAAGAACTGAGCACTTTGCAAGCATTATTTCATTTCATCTTAACAGCATCTAGCAAAAAAAAAACAAACCAAACCCAGTGCCATCAAGTGGATTCCAACTCATAGCGACCCTATAGGACAGAGTAGGACTGCCCCATAGAGTTTCCAAGGAGTGCCTGGTGGATTCAAACTGCCAACCCTTTGATTAGCTGCTGTAGCACTTAACCACTACACAACCAGGGTTTCCACAGCATCTAGAGGGAGGTGCTTTCCTATTCCTCCATTTTCCAGACGAAGAAACTGAGAGAGAAGAAGAAGTTAAATAGCCTGCCCATGGTGTTTTAAATAATTCATAGAACAACTTGGTACCTGTGCTGTAGAAGCAATTGCTTATGAAATACATATATATATTTTTTGGTATATATATTTTTGTGGATATATATATATAATTCTGATAATTTCTCCAAGGTCTGCCTACCCTGATTAATCAAACCAGGGGGTGCCAAGAGTCTAGATAAGGTGAGAAAAGCATTTAATGACTTGTAAATGCATGCTGCTGTGCTGAAATGCTGTAACCACCCTGCTTGTTGTTGGTAGTTGCCATCTAGTGAGTTCTGATTCATGGTGACCCTCCATGTGTGCAGAGTAGAACTGCGCCATAGGGTTCTCAAGGCTGTGACCTTTGGGAAGCAGATGCAGATCACCAGGTCTGTTTTCCGAGGTGCCTCTGAGAAGACTCAAACCACCAACCTTTTTGCTAGTAGTGGACTGCTTAACACTTGCACCACCACTCAGGGACTCAATTTTTCTTGTCAGCATTGTTAGCAGCTGTCTGCTCAAAGTAGAAAGATCAGTAGAGAGATAAATTCAGGCCCTCTGGGAATTCCCAGTCTAGTTGAGGAGATTACACTTACCCATGAAAAGGTTTAAAGCCATCGATTCCATTGATTGTAAGTTTCAGGTGTAAACGAGGAGTACATTAGTGCCTCAGGCAGGGGTATCGGAACCGGGAAACCTCCCACCAAAACGTCATTCTGAAGAAGGGGCTTTGAGGTGGATCTTGAAGGAGGAAAATGAGTGAGAGGAAGGACGTTCTGCCTGGCAAAGACCATGGCAAAGACAAAATTCATGATGCACTGTGCTATCCCATAGTGGGGATTGCCACTAATGTCCCAAAACAAGGTGTATATAAATTTTTGTATGAGAAATTAACTTGAGCTATAAATTTTCACCTAAATCACAACAAATAAATAAATAAAATTCATGATGCACGTGGGGGGTTGGGGGGTGCCGTGCCCAGTGACGTTTCGGTGGCAGCTTCTGCTCTTGCCCCTGTCATCTATTTTCCATACAGCCGGTAGTCAGAGCTTCTGTAAATGGTGATGAAAAAATCTGGAAACGATGGTGATGGTTACACAACATGATGAACGTCATTAATGTCACTGAATTGTACATACGAAAAATGCTGAAATGGCAAACGGGTTATGTATATGTGTGTGTGCATATGTGTATGTATATATTTATAATCACTATAAAATAAATGAGAGTATGCCACTCCCTTGCATACCACAATTTGATGATTTCTCATTTCACTTAAAATAAAAATCCAGTTGATGCCAAGGCCAGTAGGTCCCTCCCGTGGAGTGAGATAGGTGAATTAGGCCAGGAAGAAGGACCACAGAGAGGGCTGCAAAGTTGAAGATGTGCTAGGGAGTGGTCGAGACTATGGCTCCCTCTAACGCAGAAGGGTGCTAGCCAATTTTTGCCACTCACAGAAGTGGCCGTAGTATTGTGCGATGTTCTGATTTTTTAAAAGAGAAGTCAGAAATCCAGAGTTTGATGTGAAATATGCATATTTTTCACAATGTGGCTCAATAACAATAACAGGAGCAACAGTAATAGTAATAAAAAGCACTGTGCACACAGACTAAATACATCAGTGAGACAGATGTCCAGATGGGACCCACAGGCCACAAGTTGATGACCTCTGCCCTGTGCAGCCTGGCCCTGTCTTGCTCTGCAACCACAATGCATACTCCCCTTCCCCCTCCTTACCACATTCTCACCACACTGGCTTCCTATCAATTTCTCAAATTTCTCAAGCTCTTCTCTGCTCCAGAGCCTTTGCACTTCTCGTTTTCTATGCCTAGTGTTGGTGTTGGCCCCTTCTCAGTTTTCAGACATCAGCTCAGCATCCACTTCCTCAAAGTAGGATTTCCTGACCTCTCATTCCTTCTAAAATCACTACCCCACCCCTTTCCCTTTCTTTCTTTCTCTTTATCAGTGGTTCTCAAAGTGTGGTCTGGAAACTCCTGGAGGTCCCCAAGATCCTTTCAGGGGGATCCATGACATCAAAACTAGTTTCATTACAATAGAAGATAGAATTTTCTCTTTTCACGCTCATTGCCTCATGAATGTACCCTGAAGTTTTCCAGAAGTTATCCAGAAGTTACATGGCAAGTGATATTGCAACAGAGAGAATGAAGATAGGAAAATTGAACTGTTCTATTAAGTACGATATTGTTAAAGAGATTTTTTTTTTTTAATGTAAAACAATACTGCTCTTCTTACTAATTTGTTTTGGAAAATATAGTTATTTTATAAAAATATATTGTTTATATGAATATGCAATTGATTTTTTGTTATTTTTAATTTGTTAATAGATATTTTAAAATTTTTCTCAGTTTTCATTTCTCCTATGGTAAATGCTAATAAATATAGACCAAATAAACAATAGCTCTTTGAGGTACCCAATAATTTTTAAGACAGCAAAGGGGTTTTGAGTTTGCAAATTTTGAGAACTACTGCCTTGTAGATAAATAGCAAACACTAAAACTGTCTCATTTACCCACTTGTATCATTTACTAAAATAGAAGCACCACGAGGGCAGGGTCTTTGTCATATTTACCACCAACCTACAGCACCTAAAACAGTGCCTGAAGCATAAAAAATAGTAAGCACTAAATGAATTACTAAATGAGCATACGATGTCTGAATAGGAGTTATGTGTGGAAGGGTAGGTGTGAGCTAGCTCTGTAGGAAGGTTTGTATGCAGGGCAATGACGATGAAACTCATAATGCAGTCAGCACAGAACAGTTAAAGGTTTCCAAAGAGGAAAGTAACCGGATAAAAGTGGTGTATTAAAGAGATTATAGTGAAAGTTAAATGAAATAAAATTGTTTAAATTTTCTTCCTTTCCCACTATCTTTTATCAACCCCTCAACCCACACTCCCTTTGAGTTTTAGAGTGGGTAGACACTTTTGAAAATTTTTGTGCTTTTTTTACAGCTATAAATATATGTGCTAATGAATGAGGTCACGTTAACGTAAATGGAACACTGACAGAAAACACAATTTTGTTCATTAGTAAGGCATGACAAATTTATAGCCAGAAACCCATGTTGACTTTTATGGAGGAACATAAATTAAAGGTGGCCAAGTCTTGTTCAGAGAGCCAGTGTTAAAGTCCCAACTCACTCAGACAAAAATGCACATATTCCTCCAAGGCAAGCTGTTTATATGAAGCCAGGACATATGGTATCTGTGGTGTGATTTCAAAGGTTCCAGGGGAGGTCTTTCTTCCTACCAGCCTAGGACCCACAAGAGCCTAAACTCCAACATAAGAAAAAAAAAAAAGTCATCCTTTAAAGTGTCTCTGCTGTGTTCTTTTAAAATACAAATCCCATAGTAAAAGGTTAAGAATTTGTGCTCTGGTGCCAAACTCCTATGTTTAACTCTGGCTCCATGTTATATTAGCTACAGGATCTTGGGCAACCACTTGAACTTCTCCATGCTTCGATGTTGATGGGTGCTGACTGATCAGTGTGGTGGTTGCTGAAGTTTGGGGTGACTGTGGCAATTTCTTAAAATAAGACAATGAAGTTTACTGCATCAACTGACTCTTCATTTCATGAAAGATTTCTCTGTAGCATGTGATGCTGTTTGATAGCCTTTTACCCACAGTAGAACCTCTTTCAAAATAGAAGTCAGTCCTCTCAAATCCTGTCGCTGCTTTATTGACTAAGTTTATGTAATATTCTAAATTCTTGTCATTTCAACAATGTTTACAGCATCTTCACCAGGAGTAGATTCCTTCTCAAGAAACCACTTTATCTTTGCTCATCCATAAGGAGCAACTCCTCATCCATTAAAATCTTATCAAGAGATTGTAGCAATTCAGTCACATTTTCAGGCTCCACTTTTAATTCTAGTTCTCTTGGTATTTCCACCACATCTGCAGTTACTTCCTCCACTGAAGTCTTGAACCCCTCAAAGTCATCCATGAGGGTTGGAATCAACTTCTCCCAAACTCCTGTTAATGTTGATATTTCGACCTCCCATGAGTAAAGAATGTTCTCAATGGCATCAAGAATGGTGAATCCTTTCCAGAAGGTTTTCAATTTACTTTGCCCAGATCCATCAGAGGAATCACTGTCTATGGCAGCTGTAGCCTTATGAAATGTATTTCTTAAATAATAAGACTTGAAAGTCAAAATTACTCCTTGACCCATAGGCTTCAGAATGGATGTTATATTAGCAGACATGAAAACAACATTAATCTCCTTGTGGTCCCCTTGTGGCATATTGCTTAAGAGCTATGACAGCTAATCAAAAATTCAGCAGTTCAAACTCACCAGCTGCTCCTTGGAAACCCTATGGGTCCTATAGGGTTGCTATGAGTCAGAATCAACTGGAGGGCAGCAGGTTTTGGATTTTAATCTCCTTGTACAACTCCATTAGAGCTCTTGAGTGACCAGGTGCATTGTCAATGAGCAGTAATATTTTGAAAAGAATCTTTTTTTCTGAGTAGTAGGTCTCAACAGTGGGCTTAAAGTATTTGGTGAACCACATCGTAAACAAATGTGCTCACATCTAGGCTTTGTCATTCCATTTATAGAGCACAGACAGAGTAGATTTAGCATAATTCTCAAGGGCCCCAGGATTTTCGGAATGGTAAATGAGCATTGGCTTCAATTTAAAGTCACCAGCTGCGTTAGCCCATAATGAGAGAGTCAGCCTGTCCTTTGAAGCTTTGAAGCCAGGCATTGACTTCTCCTCCCTAGATGTGAAAGTCCTAGATAGCATCTCATTCCAATACAAGGCTGTTTCATCTATATTGAAAATTCATTTAGTGTAGCCACCTTCGTCAGTTACCTTAGATGGACATTCTGGATAACTTGCTGCAGTTTCGACATTAGCACTTGCTGTTTCACTTTGCACTTTTATGTTATAGAGATGTCATCTTTCCTTAAACCTCGTGTACAACCTCTGCTAGCTTCAAACTTTTCTTCTGCAGTTTCCTCACCTTTCTCAGCCTTCATAGAATTGAAGAGAGTTATGGCTTTGCTCGCTATTAGGCATTGGCTTAAGGGAATGTTGTGGCTGGTTTGATCTTCTATCCAGACCACTAAAACTTTCTCCATTTCAGCAATAAGGCTGTTTCGCTTTCTTATCATTCATACCTTCACTGAAGTAGCGCTTTGAATTTCCTTCAAGAACATTTCCTTTGCATTCACGACTTGGCTAACTGGCATAAGAGGCCTAGCTTTGAGCCTGTCTTGGCTTTGGACATGCCTTCCTTGCTAAGCTTAATCATTTCTAGCTTTTGAGTTAAAGTGAGAGATGTGCAACCCTTCCTTTCACTTGAACACTTAGAAGCTATCATAGGGTTAT